>NW_026906366.1:0-40000 GCF_033807715.1 Cololabis saira | reverse complement strand
GCTACTACTACTACTACTACTACTACTACTACTACTACTATTTATTTTGTCACAGCAGTTCATTTGTGACCAACTTTTCCTTCTAATGATGTTTTTCGGAATGCATTTTCCTGGTGCAGTGCTCCCAAACCTCCTGCAGATGGCAGTATTGGTCGACTGGTTTTGGTACATGCAGTACATGCAGCTTTTTACACCACATTTGTCACGCTTGTATCAGGTAAAGGTGAGTTGATGTGATGTTTTTTTTCCTCTGCAGATGAAGGCAGAAAGTGTGTGAAGGCAGCAGCATGGATCAGTGTGAGGACAAGAGAGTTCCTCTGGAACAGAAGAGCGGACGAGAAGCTCAGAGGTGAGACAAGTCCGCCTAAACAGAGACCAGGACCAGAGAGTATCAAGACCAAGACCTGAGAGTACCAAGACCAGGACCAGAGACAAGACCAAGACCTGAGAGTACCAAGACCACGACCTGAGCCTATCAAAACCAGGACCATAAACAAACCTAGTAATTTCCTGATCCTGCGTGATTGTAGAACATCATCCTGGTTCAGATAGTTTCCATATGAGCTTGTTTTCAACTGCAGCTCAATAACACAGAGAAGTGGATGATGATGTTGAACTCACTATAAATGTTTCCATCCATCAGCTGAGATCAGATCTGTGTGGCGACTGCACTACCGCTATTTCTACACTATTGGAGGATTGACACGACTACTAACTAGTCCCAAAGTATCTAGCAGAATAAGTAGCCTCCGACACCGCCCTCCACCTCAGAAACTACTAACTAGTCCTCTGTTAGAATGACCAGCTCCAACACCCTCCTCCACTTCAGAAACTACTAACAAGTCCCTAACTAGTCCTCTGGTAGAATAACCAGCCTCCAACACCCCCCTACACATCTGAAACTACTAACTAGTCCCTAACTAGTCCTCTAGCAGAATAACCAGCCTCCAACACCCTCCTCCACCTCAGAAACTACTAACTCGTCCCTAACTAGTCCTCTAGCAGAATAACCAGCTCCAACACACCCCTCCACTTCAGAAACTACTAACTAGTCCCTAACTAGACCTCTAGCAGAATAACCAGCCTCCAACACACCCCTCCACCTCAGAAACTACTAACTATTCCCTAACTAGTCCTCTAGCAGAATAACCAGCCTCCAACACCCCCTCCACCTCAGAAACTACTAACTAGTCCCTAACTAGTCCTGTAGCAGAATAACCAGCCTCCAACACCCCCTCCACCTCAGACACTACTAACTAGTCCCTAACTAGTCCTCTAGCAGAATAACCAGCCTCCAACACCCCCTACACCCCAGAAACTACTAACTAGTCCCTAACTAGTCCTCTAGTAGAATGACCAGCTCCAACACCCCCCTCCACCTCAGAAACTACTAACTAGTCCCTAACTAGTCCTCTAGCAGAATAACCAGCCTCCAACATCCCCCTCCACCTCAGAAACTACTAACTAGTCCCTCACTAGTCATCTAGCAGATTAACCAGCCTCCAACTCCTCCCTCCACTTCAGAAACTACTAACAAGTCCCTAACTAGTCCTCTAGTAGAATAACCAGCCTCGAACACCCCCCTACACATCTGAAACTACTAACTAGTCCCTAACTAGTCCTCTAGCAGAATAACCAGCTCCAACACCCCCTCCACCTCAGAAACTACTAACTAGTCCCTAACTAGTCCTCTAGCAAAATAACAAGCCTCCAACACCCCCCTCCACCTCAGAAACTACTAACTATTCCCTAACTAGTCCTGTAGCAGAATAACCAGCCTCCAACACCCCCTCCACCTCAGACACTACTAACTAGTCCCTAACTAGTCCTCTAGCAGAATAACAAGCCTCCAACATCCCCCTCCACCTCAGAAACTACTAATTAGTCCCTAACTAGTCCTCTAGCAGAATAACCAGCCTCCAACACCCCCTCCACCTCAGACACTACTAACTAGTCCCTAACTAGTCTTCTAGCAGAATAACCAGCCTCCAACACCCCCTCCACCTCAGAAACTACTAACTAGTCCCTAACTAGTCCTCTAGCAGAATAACCAGCTCCAACACCCCAATCAACCACAGAAACTATTAAACTAGTCCCTAACTAGTCTTCTAGCAGAATAACCAGCCTCCAACACCCCCCTCCACCTCAGAAACTACTAACTAGTCCCTAACTAGTCCTCAAACAGAATAACCAGCCTCCAACACCCCCCAACTCAGAAACTACTAACTAGTCCTTAACTAGTCCTCTAGCAGAATAAACAGCCTCCAACACCCCCCATCCACCTCAGAAACTACTAACTAGTCCCTAACTAGTCCTCTAGCAGAATAACCAGCTTCAACACCCCCCTCCACCTCATAAACTACTAACTAGTCCCTAACTAGTACTCTAGCATAATAGCCAGCCTCCAACACCCCCTCCACCTCAAAAACTACTAACTAGTCCCTAACTAGTCCTCTAACAGAATAACCAGCTCCAACACTCCCTCCACCTCAGAAACTACTAACTAGTCCCTAACTAGTCCTCTAGCAGAATAACCAGCTCCAACACCCCCCTCCACCTCATAAACTACTAACTAGTCCTCTAGCACAATAACCAGCCTCCAACACCACCCTCCATCTCAGAAACTACTAACTAGTCCCTAACTAGTCCTCTAGCAGAATAACCAGCCTCCAACACCCCCCTCCACCTCAGAAACTACTAACTAGTCCTCTAGCAGAATAACCATTCTCCAACACCCCCTCCACCTCAGAAACTAACTAGTCCCTAACTAGTCCTCTAGCAGAATAACCAGCTCCAACACCCCCTCCACCTCAGAAACTACTAACTATTCCCTAACTAGTCCTCTAGCAGAATAACCAGCCTCCAAAACCCCCCTCTACCTCAGAAACTACTAACTAGTCCCTAACTAGTCCTCTAACAGAATAACCAGCTCTAACACCCCCCTCCACCTCAGAAACTACTAACTAGTCCCTAACTAGTCTTCTAGCAGAATAACCAGCCTCCAACACTCCCTCCACCTCAGAAACTACTAACTAGTCCCTAACTAGTCCTCTAACAGAATAACCAGCTCTAACACCCCCCTCCACCTCAGAAACTACTAACTAGTCCCTAACTAGTCTTCTAGCAGAATAACCAGCCTCCAACACTCCCTCCACCTCAGAAACTACTAACTAGTCCCTAACTAGTCTTCTAGCAGAATAACCAGCCTCCAACACCCCCTCCACCTCAGAAACTACTAACTAGTCCCTAACTAGTCCTGTAGCAGAATAACCAGCCTCCAACACCCCCTCCACCTCAGACACTACTAACTAGTCCCTAACTAGTCCTCTAGCAGAATAACAAGCCTCCAACACCCCCCTCCACCTCAGAAACTACTAACTATTCCCTAACTAGTCCTGTAGCAGAATAACCAGCCTCCAACACCCCCTCCACCTCAGACACTACTAACTAGTCTTCTAACAGAATAACCAGCTCTAACACCCCCCTCCACCTCAGAAACTACTAACTAGTCCCTAACTAGTCCTCTAGCAGAATATCCAGCCTCCAACACCCCCCTCCACCTCAGACACTACTAACTAGTCCCTAACTAGTCTTCTAGCAGAATAACCAGCCTCCAACACCCCCTCCACCTCAGAAACTACTAACTAGTCCCTAACTAGTCCTCTAGCAGAATAACCAGCTCCAACACCCCCTCCACCCCAGAAACTACTAACTAGTCCCTAACTAGTCTTCTAGCAGAATAACCAGCCTCCAACACCCCCCTCCACCTCAGAAACTACTAACTAGTCCCTAACTAGTCCTCAAACAGAATAACCAGCCTCCAACACCCCCCCACCTCAGAAACTACTAACTAGTCCCTAACTAGTCCTCTAGCAGAATAACCAGCCTCTAACACCCCCCATCCACCTCAGAAACTACTAACTAGTCCCTAACTAGTCCTCTAGCAGAATAACCAGCTCCAACACCCCCCATCCACCTCAGAAACTACTAACTAGTCCCTAACTAGTCCTCTAGCAGAATAACCAGCTCCAACACCCCCCTCCACCTCAAAACTACTAACTAGTCCCTAACTAGTCCTCTAACAGAATAACCAGCTCCAACACCCCCTCCACCTCACAAACTACTAACTAGTCCCTAACTAGTCCTCAAGCAGAATAACCAGCTCCAACATCCCCCTCCACCTCAGAAACTACTAACTAGTCCCTAACTAGTCCTCTAGCACAATAACCAGCCTCCAACACCCCCTTCCATCTCAGAAACTACTAACTAGTCCCTAACTAGTCCTCTAACAGAATAACCAGCTCCAACACCCCATCCACCCCAGAAACTACTAACTAGTCCCTAACTAGTCCTCTAGCCGAATAACCAGCCTCCAACAACCCCCTCCACCTCAAAACTACTAACTAGTCCCTAACTAGTCCTCTAGCAGAATAACCAGCCTCCAACACCCCCTCCACCTCAGAAACTACTAACTAGTCCCTAACTAATCCTCTAGCAGAATAAACAGCCTCCAACACCCCCCTCCACCTCAGAAACTACTAACTAGTCCCTAACTAGTCCTCTAACAGAATAACCAGCTCCAACACCCCCTCCACCTCAGAAACTACTAACTAGTCCCTAACTAGTCTTCTAGCAGAATAACCAGCCTCCAACACCCCCTCCACCTCAGAAACTACTAACTAGTCCCTAACTAGTCCTCTAGCAGAATAACCAGCCTCCAACACCCCTTCCACCTCAGAAACTACTAACTAGTCCCTAACTAGTCTTCTAGCAGAATAACCAGCCTCCAACACCCCCCTCCACCTCAGAAACTACTAACTAGTCCCTAACAAGTCTTCTAGCAGAATAACCAGCCTCCAACACCCCCTCCACCTCAGAAACTACTAACTAGTCCCTAACTAGTCCTCTAGCAGAATAACCAGCTCCAACACCCCCCTCCACCTCAGAAACTACTAACTAGTCGCTAACTAGTCTTCTAGCAGAATAACCAGCTCCAACACCCCCTCCACCTCAGAAACTACTAACTAGTCCCTAACTAGTCCTCTAGCAGAATAACCAGCCTCCAACACCCCCCATCGACCTCGGAAACTACTAACTAGTCCCTAACTAGTCTTCTAGCAGAATAACCAGCCTCCAACACCCCCTCCACCTCAGAAACTACTAACTAGTCCCTAACTAGTCCTCTAGCAGAATAACCAGCTCCAACACCCCCCTCCAACTCAGAAACTACTAACTAGTCCCTAACTAGTCTTCTAGCAGAATAACCAGCCTCCAACACCCCCTCCACCTCAGACACTACTAACTAGTCCTCTAACAGAATAACCAGCTCCAACACCCCCTCCACCTCAGAAACTACTAACTAGTCCCTAACTAGTCCTCTAGCAGAATAACCAGCCTCCAACACCCCCCATCGACCTCGGAAACTACTAACTAGTCCCTAACTAGTCTTCTAGCAGAATAACCAGCCTCCAACACCCCCTCCACCTCAGAAACTACTAACTAGTCCCTAACTAGTCCTCTAGCAGAATAACCAGCTCCAACACCCCCCTCCACCTCAAACTACTAACTAGTCCCTAACTAGTCCTCTAGCAGAATAACCAGCTCCAACATCCCCCTCCACCTCAGAAACTACTAACTAGTCCCTAACTAGTCCTCTAGCACAATAACCAGCCTCCAACACCCCCTTCCATCTCAGAAACTACTAACTAGTCCCTAACTAGTCCTCTAACAGAATAACCAGCTCCAACACCCCCTCCACCCCAGAAACTACTAACTAGTCCCTAACTAGTCCTCTAGCCGAATAACCAGCCTCCAACAACCCCCTCCACCTCAAAACTACAAACTAGTCCCTAACTAGTCCTCTAGCAGAATAACCAGCCTCCAACACCCCCTCCACCTCAGAAACTACTAACTAGTCCCTAACTAATCCTCTAGCAGAATAAACAGCCTCCAACACCCCCCTCCACCTCAGAAACTACTAACTAGTCCCTAACTAGTCCTCTAACAGAATAACCAGCTCCAACACCCCCTCCGCCTCAGAAACTACTAACTAGTCCCTAACTAGTCTTCTAGCAGAATAACCAGCCTCCAACACCCCCTCCACCTCAGAAACTACTAACTAGTCCCTAACTAGTCCTCTAGCAGAATAACCAGCCTCCAACACCCATTCCACCTCAGAAACTACTAACTAGTCCCTAACTAGTCTTCTAGCAGAATAACCAGCCTCCAACACCCCCCTCCACCTCAGAAACTACTAACTAGTCCCTAACAAGTCTTCTAGCAGAATAACCAGCCTCCAACACCCCCTCCACCTCAGAAACTACTAACTAGTCCCTAACTAGTCCTCTAGCAGAATAACCAGCTCCAACACCCCCCTCCACATCAGAAACTACTAACTAGTCCCTAACTAGTCTTCTAGCAGAATAACCAGCCTCCAACACCCCCCTCCACCTCAGAAACTACTAACTAGTCCCTTACTAGTCCTCAAACAGAATAACCAGCCTCCAACACCCCCCCACCTCAGAAACTACAAACTAGTCCTTAACTAGTCCTCTAGCAGAATAACCAGCCTCCAACACCCCCTCCACGTCAGAAACTACTAACTAGTCCCTAACTAGTCCTCTAGCAGAATAACCAGCTCCAACACCCCCTCCACCTCAGAAACTACTAACTAGTCCCTAACTAGTCCTCTAGCAGAATAACCAGCCTCCAACACCCCCCATCGACCTCGGAAACTACTAACTAGTCCCTAACTAGTCTTCTAGCAGAATAACCAGCCTCCAACACCCCCTCCACCTCAGAAACTACTAACTAGTCCCTAACTAGTCTTCTAGCAGAATAACCAGCCTCCAACACCCCCCCACCTCAGAAACTACTAACTAGTCCCTAACTAGTCCTCTAACAGAATAACCAGCTCCAACACCCCCTCCACCTCAGAAACTACTAACTAGTCCCTAACTAGTCCTCTAGCAGAATAACCAGCCTCCAACACCCCCCTCCACCTCAGAAACTACTAACTAGTCCCTAACTAGTCCTCTAGCAGAATATCCAGCCTCCAACACCCCCCTCCACCTCAGAAACTACTAACTAGTCCTCTAGCAGAATAACCAGCCTCCAACACCCCCTCCACCTCAGAAACTAACTAGTCCCTAACTAGTCCTCTAGCAGAATAACCAGCTCCAACACCCCCTCCACCTCAGAAACTACTAACAAGTCCCTAACTAGTCCTCTAGTAGAATAACCAGCCTCGAACACCCCCCTACACATCTGAAACTACTAACTAGTCCCTAACTAGTCCTCTAGCAGAATAACCAGCTCCAACACCCCCTCCACCTCAGAAACTACTAACTAGTCCCTAACTAGTCCTCTAGCAAAATAACAAGCCTCCAACACCCCCCTCCACCTCAGAAACTACTAACTATTCCCTAACTAGTCCTGTAGCAGAATAACCAGCCTCCAACACCCCCTCCACCTCAGACACTACTAACTAGTCCCTAACTAGTCCTCTAGCAGAATAACAAGCCTCCAACATCCCCCTCCACCTCAGAAACTACTAATTAGTCCCTAACTAGTCCTCTAGCAGAATAACCAGCCTCCAACACCCCCTCCACCTCAGACACTACTAACTAGTCCCTAACTAGTCTTCTAGCAGAATAACCAGCCTCCAACACCCCCTCCACCTCAGAAACTACTAACTAGTCCCTAACTAGTCCTCTAGCAGAATAACCAGCTCCAACACCCCAATCAACCACAGAAACTACTAACTAGTCCCTAACTAGTCTTTTAGCAGAATAACCAGCCTCCAACACCCCCCTCCACCTCAGAAACTACTAACTAGTCCCTAACTAGTCCTCAAACAGAATAACCAGCCTCCAACACCCCCCAACTCAGAAACTACTAACTAGTCCTTAACTAGTCCTCTAGCAGAATAAACAGCCTCCAACACCCCCCATCCACCTCAGAAACTACTAACTAGTCCCTAACTAGTCCTCTAGCAGAATAACCAGCTTCAACACCCCCCTCCACCTCATAAACTACTAACTAGTCCCTAACTAGTACTCTAGCATAATAGCCAGCCTCCAACACCCCCTCCACCTCAAAAACTACTAACTAGTCCCTAACTAGTCCTCTAACAGAATAACCAGCTCCAACACTCCCTCCACCTCAGAAACTACTAACTAGTCCCTAACTAGTCCTCTAGCAGAATAACCAGCTCCAACACCCCCCTCCACCTCATAAACTACTAACTAGTCCTCTAGCACAATAACCAGCCTCCAACACCACCCTCCATCTCAGAAACTACTAACTAGTCCCTAACTAGTCCTCTAGCAGAATAACCAGCCTCCAACACCCCCCTCCACCTCAGACACTACTAACTAGTCCTCTAGCAGAATAACCATTCTCCAACACCCCCTCCACCTCAGAAACTAACTAGTCCCTAACTAGTCCTCTAGCAGAATAACCAGCTCGAACACCCCCTCCACCTCAGAAACTACTAACTATTCCCTAACTAGTCCTCTAGCAGAATAACCAGCCTCCAAAACCCCCCTCTACCTCAGAAACTACTAACTAGTCCCTAACTAGTCCTCTAACAGAATAACCAGCTCTAACACCCCCCTCCACCTCAGAAACTACTAACTAGTCCCTAACTAGTCTTCTAGCAGAATAACCAGCCTCCAACACCCCCTCCACCTCAGAAACTACTAACTAGTCCCTAACTAGTCCTCTAGCAGAATAACCAGCTCCAACACCCCCTCCACCTCAGAAACTACTAACTAGTCCCTAACTAGTCTTCTAGCAGAATAACCAGCCTCCAACACCCCCCTCCACCTCAGAAACTACTAACTAGTCCCTAACTAGTCCTCAAACAGAATAACCAGCCTCCAACACCCCCCCACCTCAGAAACTACTAACTAGTCCCTAACTAGTCCTCTAGCAGAATAACCAGCCTCTAACACCCCCCATCCACCTCAGAAACTACTAACTAGTCCCTAACTAGTCCTCTAGCAGAATAACCAGCTCCAACACCCCCCATCCACCTCAGAAACTACTAACTAGTCCCTAACTAGTCCTCTAGCAGAATAACCAGCTCCAACACCCCCCTCCACCTCAAAACTACTAACTAGTCCCTAACTAGTCCTCTAACAGAATAACCAGCTCCAACACCCCCTCCACCTCACAAACTACTAACTAGTCCCTAACTAGTCCTCAAGCAGAATAACCAGCCTCCAACACCCCCTTCCATCTCAGAAACTACTAACTAGTCCCTAACTAGTCCTCTAACAGAATAACCAGCTCCAACACCCCATCCACCCCAGAAACTACTAACTAGTCCCTAACTAGTCCTCTAGCCGAATAACCAGCCTCCAACAACCCCCTCCACCTCAAAACTACTAACTAGTCCCTAACTAGTCCTCTAGCAGAATAACCAGCCTCCAACACCCCCTCCACCTCAGAAACTACTAACTAGTCCCTAACTAATCCTCTAGCAGAATAAACAGCCTCCAACACCCCCCTCCACCTCAGAAACTACTAACTAGTCCCTAACTAGTCCTCTAACAGAATAACCAGCTCCAACACCCCCTCCACCTCAGAAACTACTAACTAGTCCCTAACTAGTCTTCTAGCAGAATAACCAGCCTCCAACACCCCCTCCACCTCAGAAACTACTAACTAGTCCCTAACTAGTCCTCTAGCAGAATAACCAGCCTCCAACACCCCTTCCACCTCAGAAACTACTAACTAGTCCCTAACTAGTCTTCTAGCAGAATAACCAGCCTCCAACACCCCCCTCCACCTCAGAAACTACTAACTAGTCCCTAACAAGTCTTCTAGCAGAATAACCAGCCTCCAACACCCCCTCCACCTCAGAAACTACTAACTAGTCCCTAACTAGTCCTCTAGCAGAATAACCAGCTCCAACACCCCCCTCCACCTCAGAAACTACTAACTAGTCCCTAACTAGTCTTCTAGCAGAATAACCAGCTCCAACACCCCCTCCACCTCAGAAACTACTAACTAGTCCCTAACTAGTCCTCTAGCAGAATAACCAGCCTCCAACACCCCCCATCGACCTCGGAAACTACTAACTAGTCCCTAACTAGTCTTCTAGCAGAATAACCAGCCTCCAACACCCCCTCCACCTCAGAAACTACTAACTAGTCCCTAACTAGTCCTCTAGCAGAATAACCAGCTCCAACACCCCCTCCAACTCAGAAACTACTAAATAGTCCCTAACTAGTCTTCTAGCAGAATAACCAGCCTCCAACACCCCCTCCACCTCAGACACTACTAACTAGTCCTCTAACAGAATAACCAGCTCCAACACCCCCTCCACCTCAGAAACTACTAACTAGTCCCTAACTAGTCCTCTAGCAGAATAACCAGCCTCCAACACCCCCCATCGACCTCCTAAACTACTAACTAGTCCCTAACTAGTCTTCTAGCAGAATATCCAGCCTCCAACACCCCCTCCACCTCAGAAACTACTAACTAGTCCCTAACTAGTCCTCTAGCAGAATAACCAGCTCCAACACCCCCCTCCACCTCAAACTACTAACTAGTCCCTAACTAGTCCTCTAGCAGAATAACCAGCTCCAACATCCCCCTCCACCTCAGAAACTACTAACTAGTCCCTAACTAGTCCTCTAGCACAATAACCAGCCTCCAACACCCCCTTCCATCTCAGAAACTACTAACTAGTCCCTAACTAGTCCTCTAACAGAATAACCAGCTCCAACACCCCCTCCACCCCAGAAACTACTAACTAGTCCCTAACTAGTCCTCTAGCCGAATAACCAGCCTCCAACAACCCCCTCCACCTCAAAACTACTAACTAGTCCCTAACTAGTCCTCTAGCAGAATAACCAGCCTCCAACACCCCCTCCACCTCAGAAACTACTAACTAGTCCCTAACTAATCCTCTAGCAGAATAAACAGCCTCCAACACCCCCCTCCACCTCAGAAACTACTAACTAGTCCCTAACTAGTCCTCTAACAGAATAACCAGCTCCAACACCCCCTCCACCTCAGAAACTACTAACTAGTCCCTAACTAGTCTTCTAGCAGAATAACCAGCCTCCAACACCCCCTCCACCTCAGAAACTACTAACTAGTCCCTAACTAGTCCTCTAGCAGAATAACCAGCCTCCAACACCCATTCCACCTCAGAAACTACTAACTAGTCCCTAACTAGTCTTCTAGCAGAATAACCAGCCTCCAACACCCCCCTCCACCTCAGAAACTACTAACTAGTCCCTAACAAGTCTTCTAGCAGAATAACCAGCCTCCAACACCCCCTCCACCTCAGAAACTACTAACTAGTCCCTAACTAGTCCTCTAGCAGAATAACCAGCTCCAACACCCCCCTCCACCTCAGAAACTACTAACTAGTCCCTAACTAGTCTTCTAGCAGAATATCCAGCTCCAACACCCCCTCCACCTCAGAAACTACTAACTAGTCCCTAACTAGTCCTCTAGCAGAATAACCAGCCTCCAACACCCCCCATCGACCTCGGAAACTACTAACTAGTCCCTAACTAGTCTTCTAGCAGAATAACCAGCCTCCAACACCCCCTCCACCTCAGAAACTACTAACTAGTCCCTAACTAGTCCTCTAGCAGAATAACCAGCTCCAACACCCCCCTCCACCTCAGAAACTACTAACTAGTCCCTAACTAGTCTTCTAGCAGAATAACCAGCCTCCAACACCCCCCTCCACCTCAGAAACTACTAACTAGTCCCTTACTAGTCCTCAAACAGAATAACCAGCCTCCAACACCCCCTCCACCTCAGAAACTACTAACTAGTCCTCTAGCAGAATAACCAGCCTCCAACACCCCCTCCACCTCAGAAACTACTAACTAGTCCCTAACTAGTCCTCTAGCAGAATAACCAGCCTCCAACACCCCCTCCACCTCAGAAACTACTAACTAGTCCCTAACTAGTCTTCTAGCAGAATAACCAGCCTCCAACACCCCCCCCCACCTCAGAAACTACTAACTAGTCCCTAACTAGTCCTCTAACAGAATAACCAGCTCCAACACCCCCTCCACCTCAGAAACTACTAACTAGTCCCTAACTAGTCCTCTAGCAGAATAACCAGCCTCCAACACCCCCCTCCACCTCAGAAACTACTAACTAGTCCCTAACTAGTCCTCTAGCAGAATATCCAGCCTCCAACACCCCCCTCCACCTCAGAAACTACTAACTAGTCCTCTAGCAGAATAACCAGCCTCCAACACCCCCTCCACCTCAGAAACTAACTAGTCCCTAACTAGTCCTCTAGCAGAATAACCAGCTCCAACACCCCCTCCACCTCAGAAACTACTAACTAGTCCCTAACTAGTCTTCTAGCAGAATAACCAGCCTCCAACACCCCCTCCACCTCAGAAACTACTAACTATTCCCTAACTAGTCCTCTAGCAGAATAACCAGCCTCCAACACCCCCTCCACCTCAGAAACTACTAACTAGTCCCTAACTAGTCCTCTGACAGAAAAACCAGCTCCAACACCCCTCCACCTCAGAAACTACTAACTAGTCCCTAACTAGTCCTGTAGCAGAATAACCAGCCTCCAACACCCCCTCCACCTCAGACACTACTAACTAGTCCCTAACTAGTCCTCTAGCAGAATAACAAGCCTCCAACACCCCCCTCCATCTCAGAAACTACTAACTATTCCCTAACTAGTCCTCTAGCAGAATAACCAGCCTCCAACACCCCCATCCACCTCAGACACTACTAACTATTCCCTAACTAGTCCTGTAGCAGAATAACCAGCCTCCAACACCCCCTCCACCTCAGACACTACTAACTAGTCCCTAACTAGTCCTCTAGCAGAATAACCAGCTCTAACACCCCCCTCCACCTCAGAAACTACTAACTAGTCCCTAACTAGTCCTCTAGCAGAATAACCAGCCCCCAACACCCCCTACACCTCAGAAACTACTAACTAGTCCCTAACTACTCCTCTAGCAGAATAACCAGCTCCAACACCCCCCTCCACCTCAGAAACTACTAACTAGTCCCTAACTAGTCCTCAAACAGAATAACCAGCCTCCAACACCCCCCCACCTCAGAAACTACTAACTAGTCCCTAACTAGTCCTCTAGCACAATAACCAGCCTCCAACACCCCCCTCCATCTCAGAAACTACGAACTAGTCCCTAACTAGTCCTCTAGCACAATAACCAGCCTCCAACACCCCCCTCCACCTCAGAAACTACTAACTATTCCCTAACTACTCCTCTAGCAGAATAACCAGCTCCAACACCCCCCTCCACCTCAGAAACTACTAACTAGTCCCTAACTAGTCCTCAAACAGAATAACCAGCCTCCAACACCTCCCTCCTCCTCAGAAACTACTAACTAGTCCCTAACTAGTCCTCTAGCACAATAACCAGCCTCCAACACCCCCCTCCACCTCAGAAACTACTAACTATTCCCTAACTAGTCCTCTAGCAGAATAACCAGCCTCCAACACCCCCTCCACCTCAAAAACTACTAACTAGTCCTCTAACAGAATAACCAGCTCCAACACTCCCTCCACCTCAGAAACTACTAACTAGTCCCTAACTAGTCCTCTATCAGAATAACCAGCCTCCAACACCCCCCTCCATCTCAGAAACTACTAACTAGTCCCTAACTAGTCCTCTAACAGAATAACCAGCTCCAACACCCCCTCCACCCCAGAAACTACTAACTAGTCCCTAACTAGTCTTCTAGCAGAATAACCGGCCTCCAACACCCCCCTCCACCTCAGAAACTACTAACTATTCCCTAACTAGTCCTCTAGCAGAATAACCAGCCTCCAAAACCCCCCTCTACCTCAGAAACTACTAACTAGTCCCTAACTAGTCCTCTAGCAGAATAACCAGCCTCCAAAACCCCCCTCTACCTCAGAAACTACTAACTAGTCCCTAACTAGTCCTCTAACAGAATAACCAGCTCCAACACCCCCTCCACCCCAGAAACTACTAACTAGTCCCTAACTGGTCTTTTCTAGCAGAATAACCAGCCTCCAACACCCCCCTCCACCTCAAAACTACTAACTAGTCCCTAACTAGTCCTCTAACAGAATAACCAGCTCCAACACCCCCTCCACCTCACAAAATACTAACTAGTCCCTAACTAGTCCTCTAGCAGAATAACCAGCTCCAACATCCTCCTCCACCTCAGAAACTACTAACTAGTCCCTAACTAGTCCTCTAGCACAATAACCAGCCTCCAACACCCCCTCTACCTCAGAAACTACTAACTAGTCCCTAACTAGTCCTCTAACAGAATAACCAGCTCCAACACCCCCTCCACCCCAGAAACTACTAACTAGTCCCTAACTGGTCTTTTCTAGCAGAATAACCAGCCTCCAACACCCCCCTCCACCTCAAAACTACTAACTAGTCCCTAACTAGTCCTCTAACAGAATAACCAGCTCCAACACCCCCTCCACCTCACAAACTACTAACTAGTCCCTAACTAGTCCTCTAGCAGAATAACCAGCTCCAACATCCTCCTCCACCTCAGAAACTACTAACTAGTCCCTAACTAGTCCTCTAGCACAATAACCAGCCTCCAACACCCCCTTCCATCTCAGAAACTACTAACTAGTCCCTAACTAGTCCTCTAACAGAATAACCAGCTCCAACACCCCCTCCACCCCAGAAACTACTAACTAGTCCCTAACTAGTCTTCTAGCCGAATAACCAGCCTCCAACAACCCCCTCCACCTCAAAACTACTAACTAGTCCCTAACTAGTCCTCTAGCAGAATAACCAGCCTCCAACACCCCCTCCACCTCAGAAACTACTAACTAGTCCCTAACTAATCCTCTAGCAGAATAAACAGCCTCCAACACCCCCCTCCACCTCAGAAACTACTAACTAGTCCCTAACTAGTCCTCTAACAGAATAACCAGCTCCAACACCCCCTCCACCTCAGAAACTACTAACTAGTCCCTAACTAGTCTTCTAGCAGAATAACCAGCCTCCAACACCCCCTCCACCTCAGAAACTACTAACTATTCCCTAACTAGTCCTCTAGCAGAATAACCAGCCTCCAACACCCCCCTCCACCTCAGACACTACTAACTAGTCCCTAACTAGTCCTCTAACAGAATAACCAGCTCCAACACCCCCTCCACCTCACAAACTACTAACTAGTCCCTAACTAGTCCTCAAGCAGAATAACCAGCTCCAACATCCCCCTCCACCTCAGAAACTACTAACTAGTCCCTAACTAGTCCTCTAGCACAATAACCAGCCTCCAACACCCCCTTCCATCTCAGAAACTACTAACTAGTCCCTAACTAGTCCTCTAACAGAATAACCAGCTCCAACACCCCATCCACCCCAGAAACTACTAACTAGTCCCTAACTAGTCCTCTAGCCGAATAACCAGCCTCCAACAACCCCCTCCACCTCAAAACTACTAACTAGTCCCTAACTAGTCCTCTAGCAGAATAACCAGCCTCCAACACCCCCTCCACCTCAGAAACTACTAACTAGTCCCTAACTAATCCTCTAGCAGAATAAACAGCCTCCAACACCCCCCTCCACCTCAGAAACTACTAACTAGTCCCTAACTAGTCCTCTAACAGAATAACCAGCTCCAACACCCCCTCCACCTCAGAAACTACTAACTAGTCCCTAACTAGTCTTCTAGCAGAATAACCAGCCTCCAACACCCCCTCCACCTCAGAAACTACTAACTAGTCCCTAACTAGTCCTCTAGCAGAATAACCAGCCTCCAACACCCCTTCCACCTCAGAAACTACTAACTAGTCCCTAACTAGTCTTCTAGCAGAATAACCAGCCTCCAACACCCCCCTCCACCTCAGAAACTACTAACTAGTCCCTAACAAGTCTTCTAGCAGAATAACCAGCCTCCAACACCCCCTCCACCTCAGAAACTACTAACTAGTCCCTAACTAGTCCTCTAGCAGAATAACCAGCTCCAACACCCCCCTCCACCTCAGAAACTACTAACTAGTCCCTAACTAGTCTTCTAGCAGAATAACCAGCTCCAACACCCCCTCCACCTCAGAAACTACTAACTAGTCCCTAACTAGTCCTCTAGCAGAATAACCAGCCTCCAACACCCCCCATCGACCTCGGAAACTACTAACTAGTCCCTAACTAGTCTTCTAGCAGAATAACCAGCCTCCAACACCCCCTCCACCTCAGAAACTACTAACTAGTCCCTAACTAGTCCTCTAGCAGAATAACCAGCTCCAACACCCCCTCCAACTCAGAAACTACTAAATAGTCCCTAACTAGTCTTCTAGCAGAATAACCAGCCTCCAACACCCCCTCCACCTCAGACACTACTAACTAGTCCTCTAACAGAATAACCAGCTCCAACACCCCCTCCACCTCAGAAACTACTAACTAGTCCCTAACTAGTCCTCTAGCAGAATAACCAGCCTCCAACACCCCCCATCGACCTCGGAAACTACTAACTAGTCCCTAACTAGTCTTCTAGCAGAATAACCAGCCTCCAACACCCCCTCCACCTCAGAAACTACTAACTAGTCCCTAACTAGTCCTCTAGCAGAATAACCAGCTCCAACACCCCCCTCCACCTCAAACTACTAACTAGTCCCTAACTAGTCCTCTAGCAGAATAACCAGCTCCAACATCCCCCTCCACCTCAGAAACTACTAACTAGTCCCTAACTAGTCCTCTAGCACAATAACCAGCCTCCAACACCCCCTTCCATCTCAGAAACTACTAACTAGTCCCTAACTAGTCCTCTAACAGAATAACCAGCTCCAACACCCCCTCCACCCCAGAAACTACTAACTAGTCCCTAACTAGTCCTCTAGCCGAATAACCAGCCTCCAACAACCCCCTCCACCTCAAAACTACTAACTAGTCCCTAACTAGTCCTCTAGCAGAATAACCAGCCTCCAACACCCCCTCCACCTCAGAAACTACTAACTAGTCCCTAACTAATCCTCTAGCAGAATAAACAGCCTCCAACACCCCCCTCCACCTCAGAAACTACTAACTAGTCCCTAACTAGTCCTCTAACAGAATAACCAGCTCCAACACCCCCTCCACCTCAGAAACTACTAACTAGTCCCTAACTAGTCTTCTAGCAGAATAACCAGCCTCCAACACCCCCTCCACCTCAGAAACTACTAACTAGTCCCTAACTAGTCCTCTAGCAGAATAACCAGCCTCCAACACCCATTCCACCTCAGAAACTACTAACTAGTCCCTAACTAGTCTTCTAGCAGAATAACCAGCCTCCAACACCCCCCTCCACCTCAGAAACTACTAACTAGTCCCTAACAAGTCTTCTAGCAGAATAACCAGCCTCCAACACCCCCTCCACCTCAGAAACTACTAACTAGTCCCTAACTAGTCATCTAGCAGAATAACCAGCTCCAACACCCCCCTCCACCTCAGAAACTACTAACTAGTCCCTAACTAGTCTTCTAGCAGAATATCCAGCTCCAACACCCCCTCCACCTCAGAAACTACTAACTAGTCCCTAACTAGTCCTCTAGCAGAATAACCAGCCTCCAACACCCCCCATCGACCTCAGAAACTACTAACTAGTCCCTAACTAGTCTTCTAGCAGAATAACCAGCCTCCAACACCCCCTCCACCTCAGAAACTACTAACTAGTCCCTAACTAGTCCTCTAGCAGAATAACCAGCTCCAACACCCCCCTCCACCTCAGAAACTACTAACTAGTCCCTAACTAGTCTTCTAGCAGAATAACCAGCCTCCAACACCCCCCTCCACCTCAGAAACTACTAACTAGTCCCTTACTAGTCCTCAAACAGAATAACCAGCCTCCAACACCCCCCTCCACCTCAGAAACTACTAACTAGTCCTCTAGCAGAATAACCAGCCTCCAACACCCCCTCCACCTCAGAAACTACTAACTAGTCCCTAACTCGTCCTCTAGCAGAATAACCAGCCTCCAACACCCCCTCCACCTCAGAAACTACTAACTAGTCCCTAACTAGTCTTCTAGCAGAATAACCAGCCTCCAACACCCCCCCACCTCAGAAACTACTAACTAGTCCCTAACTAGTCCTCTAACAGAATAACCAGCTCCAACACCCCCTCCACCTCAGAAACTACTAACTAGTCCCTAACTAGTCCTCTAGCAGAATAACCAGCCTCCAACACCCCCCTCCACCTCAGAAACTACTAACTAGTCCCTAACTAGTCCTCTAGCAGAATAACCAGCTCCAACACCCCCCTCCACCTCAAACTACTAACTAGTCCCTAACTAGTCCTCTAGCAGAATAACCAGCTCCAACATCCCCCTCCACCTCAGAAACTACTAACTAGTCCCTAAATAGTCCTCTAGCACAATAACCAGCCTCCAACACCCCCTTCCATCTCAGAAACTACTAACTAGTCCCTAACTAGTCCTCTAACAGAATAACCAGCTCCAACACCCCCTCCACCCCAGAAACTACTAACTAGTCCCTAACTAGTCCTCTAGCCGAATAACCAGCCTCCAACAACCCCCTCCACCTCAAAACTACTAACTAGTCCCTAACTAGTCCTCTAGCAGAATAACCAGCCTCCAACACCCCCTCCACCTCAGAAACTACTAACTAGTCCCTAACTAATCCTCTAGCAGAATAAACAGCCTCCAACACCCCCTCCACCTCAGAAACTACTAACTAGTCCCTAACTAGTCCTCTAACAGAATAACCAGCTCCAACACCCCCTCCACCTCAGAAACTACTAACTAGTCCCTAACTAGTCTTCTAGCAGAATAACCAGCCTCCAACACCCCCTCCACCTCAGAAACTACTAACTAGTCCCTAACTAGTCCTCTAGCAGAATAACCAGCCTCCAACACCCATTCCACCTCAGAAACTACTAACTAGTCCCTAACTAGTCTTCTAGCAGAATAACCAGCCTCCAACACCCCCCTCCACCTCAGAAACTACTAACTAGTCCCTAACAAGTCTTCTAGCAGAATAACCAGCCTCCAACACCCCCTCCACCTCAGAAACTACTAACTAGTCCCTAACTAGTCATCTAGCAGAATAACCAGCTCCAACACCCCCCTCCACCTCAGAAACTACTAACTAGTCCCTAACTAGTCTTCTAGCAGAATATCCAGCTCCAACACCCCCTCCACCTCAGAAACTACTAACTAGTCCCTAACTAGTCCTCTAGCAGAATAACCAGCCTCCAACACCCCCTCCACCTCAGAAACTACTAACTAGTCCCTAACTAGTCTTCTAGCAGAATAACCAGCCTCCAACACCCCCCCACCTCAGAAACTACTAACTAGTCCCTAACTAGTCCTCTAACAGAATAACCAGCTCCAACACCCCCTCCACCTCAGAAACTACTAACTAGTCCCTAACTAGTCCTCTAGCAGAATAACCAGCCTCCAACACCCCCCTCCACCTCAGAAACTACTAACTAGTCCCTAACTAGTCCTCTAGCAGAATATCCAGCCTCCAACACCCCCCTCCACCTCAGAAACTACTAACTAGTCCTCTAGCAGAATAACCAGCCTCCAACACCCCCTCCACCTCAGAAACTAACTAGTCCCTAACTAGTCCTCTAGCAGAATAACCAGCTCCAACACCCCCTCCACCTCAGAAACTACTAACTAGTCCCTAACTAGTCTTCTAGCAGAATAACCAGCCTCCAACACCCCCTCCACCTCAGAAACTACTAACTATTCCCTAACTAGTCCTCTAGCAGAATAACCAGCCTCCAACACCCCCTCCACCTCAGAAACTACTAACTAGTCCCTAACTAGTCCTCTAACAGAAAAACCAGCTCCAACACCCCTCCACCTCAGAAACTACTAACTAGTCCCTAACTAGTCCTGTAGCAGAATAACCAGCCTCCAACACCCCCTCCACCTCAGACACTACTAACTAGTCCCTAACTAGTCCTCTAGCAGAATAACAAGCCTCCAACACCCCCCTCCATCTCAGAAACTACTAACTATTCCCTAACTAGTCCTCTAGCAGAATAACCAGCCTCCAACACCCCCATCCACCTCAGACACTACTAACTATTCCCTAACTAGTCCTGTAGCAGAATAACCAGCCTCCAACACCCCCTCCACCTCAGACACTACTAACTAGTCCCTAACTAGTCCTCTAGCAGAATAACCAGCTCTAACACCCCCCTCCACCTCAGAAACTACTAACTAGTCCCTAACTAGTCCTCTAGCAGAATAACCAGCCCCCAACACCCCCTACACCTCAGAAACTACTAACTAGTCCCTAACTACTCCTCTAGCAGAATAACCAGCTCCAACACCCCCCTCCACCTCAGAAACTACTAACTAGTCCCTAACTAGTCCTCAAACAGAATAACCAGCCTCCAACACCCCCCCACCTCAGAAACTACTAACTAGTCCCTAACTAGTCCTCTAGCACAATAACCAGCCTCCAACACCCCCCTCCATCTCAGAAACTACGAACTAGTCCCTAACTAGTCCTCTAGCACAATAACCAGCCTCCAACACCCCCCTCCACCTCAGAAACTACTAACTATTCCCTAACTACTCCTCTAGCAGAATAACCAGCTCCAACACCCCCCTCCACCTCAGAAACTACTAACTAGTCCTCAAACAGAATAACCAGCCTCCAACACCTCCCTCCTCCTCAGAAACTACTAACTAGTCCCTAACTAGTCCTCTAGCACAATAACCAGCCTCCAACACCCCCCTCCACCTCAGAAACTACTAACTATTCCCTAACTAGTCCTCTAGCAGAATAACCAGCCTCCAACACCCCCTCCACCTCAAAAACTACTAACTAGTCCTCTAACAGAATAACCAGCTCCAACACTCCCTCCACCTCAGAAACTACTAACTAGTCCCTAACTAGTCCTCTATCAGAATAACCAGCCTCCAACACCCCCCTCCATCTCAGAAACTACTAACTAGTCCCTAACTAGTCCTCTAACAGAATAACCAGCTCCAACACCCCCTCCACCCCAGAAACTACTAACTAGTCCCTAACTAGTCTTCTAGCAGAATAACCGGCCTCCAACACCCCCCTCCACCTCAGAAACTACTAACTATTCCCTAACTAGTCCTCTAGCAGAATAACCAGCCTCCAACACCCCCTCCACCTCAGACACTACTAACTAGTCCCTAACTAGTCCTCTAGCAGAATAACCAGCTCTAACACCCCCCTCCACCTCAGAAACTACTAACTAGTCCCTAACTAGTCCTCTAGCAGAATAACCAGCCCCCAACACCCCCTACACCTCAGAAACTACTAACTAGTCCCTAACTACTCCTCTAGCAGAATAACCAGCTCCAACACCCCCCTCCACCTCAGAAACTACTAACTAGTCCCTAACTAGTCCTCAAACAGAATAACCAGCCTCCAACACCCCCCCACCTCAGAAACTACTAACTAGTCCCTAACTAGTCCTCTAGCACAATAACCAGCCTCCAACACCCCCCTCCATCTCAGAAACTACGAACTAGTCCCTAACTAGTCCTCTAGCACAATAACCAGCCTCCAACACCCCCCTCCACCTCAGAAACTACTAACTATTCCCTAACTACTCCTCTAGCAGAATAACCAGCTCCAACACCCCCCTCCACCTCAGAAACTACTAACTAGTCCCTAACTAGTCCTCAAACAGAATAACCAGCCTCCAACACCTCCCTCCTCCTCAGAAACTACTAACTAGTCCCTAACTAGTCCTCTAGCACAATAACCAGCCTCCAACACCCCCCTCCACCTCAGAAACTACTAACTATTCCCTAACTAGTCCTCTAGCAGAATAACCAGCCTCCAACACCCCCTCCACCTCAAAAACTACTAACTAGTCCTCTAACAGAATAACCAGCTCCAACACTCCCTCCACCTCAGAAACTACTAACTAGTCCCTAACTAGTCCTCTATCAGAATAACCAGCCTCCAACACCCCCCTCCATCTCAGAAACTACTAACTAGTCCCTAACTAGTCCTCTAACAGAATAACCAGCTCCAACACCCCCTCCACCCCAGAAACTACTAACTAGTCCCTAACTAGTCTTCTAGCAGAATAACCGGCCTCCAACACCCCCCTCCACCTCAGAAACTACTAACTATTCCCTAACTAGTCCTCTAACAGAATAACCAGCTCCAACACCCCCTCCACCTCAGAAACTACTAACTAGTCCCTAACTAGTCTTCTAGCAGAATATCCAGCTCCAACACCCCCTCCACCTCAGAAACTACTAACTAGTCCCTAACTAGTCCTCTAGCAGAATAACCAGCCTCCAACACCCCCCATCGACCTCGGAAACTACTAACTAGTCCCTAACTAGTCTTCTAGCAGAATAACCAGCCTCCAACACCCCCTCCACCTCAGAAACTACTAACTAGTCCCTAACTAGTCCTCTAGCAGAATAACCAGCTCCAACACCCCCCTCCACCTCAGAAACTACTAACTAGTCCCTAACTAGTCCTCTAACAGAATAACCAGCTCCAACACCCCTCCACCTCAGAAACTACTAACTAGTCCCTAACTAGTCCTGTAGCAGAATAACCAGCCTCCAACACCCCCTCCACCTCAGACACTACTAACTAGTCCCTAACTAGTCCTCTAGCAGAATAACAAGCCTCCAACACCCCCCTCCATCTCAGAAACTACTAACTATTCCCTAACTAGTCCTCTAGCAGAATAACCAGCCTCCAACACCCCCATCCACCTCAGACACTACTAACTATTCCCTAACTAGTCCTGTAGCAGAATAACCAGCCTCCAACACCCCCTCCACCTCAGACACTACTAACTAGTCCCTAACTAGTCCTCTAGCAGAATAACCAGCTCTAACACCCCCCTCCCCCTCAGAAACTACTAACTAGTCCCTAAATAGTCCTCTAGCAGAATAACCAGCCCCCAACACCCCCTACACCTCAGAAACTACTAACTAGTCCCTAACTACTCCTCTAGCAGAATAACCAGCTCCAACACCCCCCTCCACCTCAGAAACTACTAACTAGTCCCTAACTAGTCCTCAAACAGAATAACCAGCCTCCAACACCCCCCACCTCAGAAACTACTAACTAGTCCCTAACTAGTCCTCTAGCACAATAACCAGCCTCCAACACCCCCCTCCATCTCAGAAACTACGAACTAGTCCCTAACTAGTCCTCTAGCACAATAACCAGCCTCCAACACCCCCCTCCACCTCAGAAACTACTAACTATTCCCTAACTACTCCTCTAGCAGAATAACCAGCTCCAACACCCCCCTCCACCTCAGAAACTACTAACTAGTCCCTAACTAATCCTCTAACAGAATAACCAGCTCCAACACCCCCTCCACCCCAGAAACTACTAACTAGTCCCTAACTAGTCCTCTAGCAGAATAACAAGCCTCCAACACCCCCCTCCACCTCAGAAACTACTAACTATTCCCTAACTAGTCCTGTAGCAGAATAACCAGCCTCCAACACCCCCTCCACCTCAGACACTACTAACTAGTCCTCTAACAGAATAACAAGCTCTAACACCTCCCTCCACCTCAGGAACTACTAACTAGTCCCTAACTAGTCCTCTAGCAGAATAACCAGCCTCCAACACCCCCCTCCACCTCAGACACTACTAACTAGTCCCTAACTAGTCCTCTAGCAGAATAACCAGCTCCAACATCCTCCTCCACCTCAGAAACTACTAACTAGTCCCTAACTAGTCCTCTAGCACAATAACCAGCCTCCAACACCCCCCTCTACCTCAGAAACTACTAACTAGTCCCTAACTAGTCCTCTAACAGAATAACCAGCTCCAACACCCCCTCCACCCCAGAAACTACTAACTAGTCCCTAACTGGTCTTTTCTAGCAGAATAACCAGCCTCCAACACCCCCCTCCACCTCAAAACTACTAACTAGTCCCTAACTAGTCCTCTAACAGAATAACCAGCTCCAACACCCCCTCCACCTCACAAACTACTAACTAGTCCCTAACTAGTCCTCTAGCAGAATAACCAGCTCCAACATCCTCCTCCACCTCAGAAACTACTAACTAGTCCCTAACTAGTCCTCTAGCACAATAACCAGCCTCCAACACCCCCCTCCACCTCAAAACTACTAACTAGTCCCTAACTAGTCCTCTAGCAGAATAACCAGCCTCCAACACCCCCTCCACCTCAGAAACTACTAACTAGTCCCTAACTAATCCTCTAGCAGAATAAACAGCCTCCAACACCCCCCTCCACCTCAGAAACTACTAACTAGTCCCTAACTAGTCCTCTAACAGAATAACCAGCTCCAACACCCCCTCCACCTCAGAAACTACTAACTAGTCCCTAACTAGTCTTCTAGCAGAATAACCAGCCTCCAACACCCCCTCCACCTCAGAAACTACTAACTATTCCCTAACTAGTCCTCTAGCAGAATAACCAGCCTCCAACACCCCCCTCCACCTCAGAAACTACTAACTAGTCCCTAACTAGTCCTCTAACAGAATAACCAGCTCCAACACCCCTCCACCTCAGAAACTACTAACTAGTCCCTAACTAGTCCTGTAGCAGAATAACCAGCCTCCAACACCCCCTCCACCTCAGACACTACTAACTAGTCCCTAACTAGTCCTCTAGCAGAATAACAAGCCTCCAACACCCCCCTCCATCTCAGAAACTACTAACTATTCCCTAACTAGTCCTCTAGCAGAATAACCAGCCTCCAACACCCCCATCCACCTCAGACACTACTAACTATTCCCTAACTAGTCCTGTAGCAGAATAACCAGCCCCCAACACCCCCTACACCTCAGAAACTACTAACTAGTCCCTAACTACTCCTCTAGCAGAATAACCAGCTCCAACACCCCCCTCCACCTCAGAAACTTCTAACTAGTCCCTAACTAGTCCTCAAACAGAATAACCAGCCTCCAACACCCCCCCCACCTCAGAAACTACTAACTAGTCCCTAACTAGTCCTCTAGCACAATAACCAGCCTCCAACACCCCCCTCCATCTCAGAAACTACGAACTAGTCCCTAACTAGTCCTCTAGCACAATAACCAGCCTCCAACACCCCCCTCCACCTCAGAAACTACTAACTATTCCCTAACTACTCCTCTAGCAGAATAACCAGCTCCAACACCCCCCTCCACCTCAGAAACTACTAACTAGTCCTTAACTAGTCCTCAAACAGAATAACCAGCCTCCAACACCTCCCTCCTCCTCAGAAACTACTAACTAGTCCCTAACTAGTCCTCTAGCACAATAACCAGCCTCCAACACCCCCCTCCACCTCAGAAACTACTAACTATTCCCTAACTAGTCCTCTAGCAGAATAACCAGCCTCCAACACCCCCTCCACCTCAAAAACTACTAACTAGTCCTCTAACAGAATAACCAGCTCCAACACTCCCTCCACCTCAGAAACTACTAACTAGTCCCTAACTAGTCCTCTATCAGAATAACCAGCCTCCAACACCCCCCTCCATCTCAGAAACTACTAACTAGTCCCTAACTAGTCCTCTAACAGAAAAACCAGCTCCAACACCCCTCCACCTCAGAAACTACTAACTAGTCCCTAACTAGTCCTGTAGCAGAATAACCAGCCTCCAACACCCCCTCCACCTCAGAAACTACTAACTATTCCCTAACTAGTCCTCTAGCAGAATAACCAGCCTCCAACACCCCCATCCACCTCAGACACTACTAACTATTCCCTAACTAGTCCTGTAGCAGAATAACCAGCCTCCAACACCCCCTCCACCTCAGACACTACTAACTAGTCCCTAACTAGTCCTCTAGCAGAATAACCAGCTCTAACACCCCCCTCCACCTCAGAAACTACTAACTAGTCCCTAACTAGTCCTCTAGCAGAATAACCAGCCCCCAACACCCCCTACACCTCAGAAACTACTAACTAGTCCCTAACTACTCCTCTAGCAGAATAACCAGCTCCAACACCCCCCTCCACCTCAGAAACTACTAACTAGTCCCTAACTAGTCCTCAAACAGAATAACCAGCCTCCAACACCCCCCCACCTCAGAAACTACTAACTAGTCCCTAACTAGTCCTCTAGCACAATAACCAGCCTCCAACACCCCCCTCCATCTCAGAAACTACGAACTAGTCCCTAACTAGTCCTCTAGCAGAATAACCAGCTCCAACACCCCCCTCCACCTCAGAAACTACTAACTAGTCCCTAACTAGTCCTCAAACAGAATAACCAGCCTCCAACACCTCCCTCCTCCTCAGAAACTACTAACTAGTCCCTAACTAGTCCTCTAGCACAATAACCAGCCTCCAACACCCCCCTCCACCTCAGAAACTACTAACTATTCCCTAACTAGTCCTCTAGCAGAATAACCAGCCTCCAACACCCCCTCCACCTCAAAAACTACTAACTAGTCCTCTAACAGAATAACCAGCTCCAACACTCCCTCCACCTCAGAAACTACTAACTAGTCCCTAACTAGTCCTCTATCAGAATAACCAGCCTCCAACACCCCCCTCCATCTCAGAAACTACTAACTAGTCCCTAACTAGTCCTCTAACAGAATAACCAGCTCCAACACCCCCTCCACCCCAGAAACTACTAACTAGTCCCTAACTAGTCTTCTAGCAGAATAACCGGCCTCCAACACCCCCCTCCACCTCAGAAACTACTAACTAGTCCCTAACTAGTCCTCTAGCACAATAACCAGCCTCCAACACCCCCCTCCACCTCAGAAACTACTAACTATTCCCTAACTAGTCCTCTAGCAGAATAACCAGCCTCCAACACCCCCTCCACCTCAAAAACTACTAACTAGTCCTCTAACAGAATAACCAGCTCCAACACTCCCTCCACCTCAGAAACTACTAACTAGTCCCTAACTAGTCCTCTATCAGAATAACCAGCCTCCAACACCCCCCTCCATCTCAGAAACTACTAACTAGTCCCTAACTAGTCCTCTAACAGAATAACCAGCTCCAACACCCCCTCCACCCCAGAAACTACTAACTAGTCCCTAACTAGTCTTCTAGCAGAATAACCGGCCTCCAACACCCCCCTCCACCTCAGAAACTACTAACTATTCCCTAACTAGTCCTCTAGCAGAATAACCAGCCTCCAAAACCCCCCTCTACCTCAGAAACTACTAACTAGTCCCTAACTAGTCCTCTAGCACAATAACCAGCCTCCAACACCCCCCTCCACCTCAGAAACTACTAACTATTCCCTAACTACTCCTCTAGCAGAATAACCAGCTCCAACACCCCCCTCCACCTCAGAAACTACTAACTAGTCCCTAACTAATCCTCTAACAGAATAACCAGCTCCAACACCCCCTCCACCCCAGAAACTACTAACTAGTCCCTAACTAGTCCTCTAGCAGAATAACAAGCCTCCAACACCCCCCTCCACCTCAGAAACTACTAACTATTCCCTAACTAGTCCTGTAGCAGAATAACCAGCCTCCAACACCCCCTCCACCTCAGACACTACTAACTAGTCCTCTAACAGAATAACCAGCTCTAACACCTCCCTCCACCTCAGGAACTACTAACTAGTCCCTAACTAGTCCTCTAGCAGAATAACCAGCCTCCAACACCCCCCTCCACCTCAGACACTACTAACTAGTCCCTAACTAGTCTTCTAGCAGAATAAACAGCCTCCAACACCCCCTCCACCTCAGAAACTACTAACTAGTCCCTAACTAGTCCTCTAGCAGAATAACCAGCTCCAATACCCCCCCACCTCAGACACTACTAACTAGTCCCTAACTAGTCCTCTAGCAGAATAACCAGCTCCAACACCCCCTCCACCTCAGAAACTACTAACTAGTCCCTAACTAGTCTTCTAGCAGAATAACCAGCCTCCAACACCCCCCTCCACCTCAGAAACTACTAACTAGTCCCTAACTAGTCCTCAAACAGAATAACCAGCCTCCAACACCCCCCCACCTCAGAAACTACTAACTAGTCCCTAACTAGTCCTCTAGCAGAATAACCAGCCTCTAACACCCCCCATCCACCTCAGAAACTACTAACTAGTCCCTAACTAGTCCTCTAGCAGAATAACCAGCTCCAACACCCCCCTCCACCTCAGAAACTACTAACTAGTCCCTAACTAGTCCTCTAACAGAATAACCAGCTCCAACACCCCCTCCACCCCAGAAACTACTAACTAGTCCCTAACTGGTCTTTTCTAGCAGAATAACCAGCCTCCAACACCCCCCTCCACCTCAAAACTACTAACTAGTCCCTAACTAGTCCTCTAACAGAATAACCAGCTCCAACACCCCCTCCACCTCACAAACTACTAACTAGTCCCTAACTAGTCCTCTAGCAGAATAACCAGCTCCAACATCCCCCTCCACCTCAGAAACTACTAACTAGTCCCTAACTAGTCCTCTAGCACAATAACCAGCCTCCAACACCCCCATTCCATCTCAGAAACTACTAACTAGTCCCTAACTAGTCCTCTAACAGAATAACCAGCTCCAACACCCCCTCCACCCCAGAAACTACTAACTAGTCCCTAACTAGTCTTCTAGCCGAATAACCAGCCTCCAACAACCCCCTCCACCTCAAAACTACTAACTAGTCCCTAACTAGTCCTCTAGCAGAATAACCAGCCTCCAACACCCCCTCCACCTCAGAAACTACTAACTAGTCCCTAACTAATCCTCTAGCAGAATAAACAGCCTCCAACACCCCCCTCCACCTCAGAAACTACTAACTAGTCCCTAACTAGTCCTCTAACAGAATAACCAGCTCCAACACCCCCTCCACCTCAGAAACTACTAACTAGTCCCTAACTAGTCTTCTAGCAGAATAACCAGCCTCCAACACCCCCTCCACCTCAGAAACTACTAACTAGTCCCTAACTAGTCCTCTAGCAGAATAACCAGCCTCCAACACCCCTTCCACCTCAGAAACTACTAACTAGTCCCTAACTAGTCTTCTAGCAGAATAACCAGCCTCCAACACCCCCCTCCACCTCAGAAAGTACTAACTAGTCCCTAACAAGTCTTCTAGCAGAATAACCAGCCTCCAACACCCCCTCCACCTCAGAAACTACTAACTAGTCCTCTAGCAGAATAACCAGCTCCAACACCCCCCTCCACCTCAGAAACTACTAACTAGTCCCTAACTAGTCTTCTAGCAGAATAACCAGCTCTAACACCCCCTCCACCTCAGAAACTACTAACTAGTCCCTAACTAGTCCTCTAGCAGAATAACCAGCCTCCAACACCCCCCATCGACCTCGGAAAATACTAACTAGTCCCTAACTAGTCTTCTAGCAGAATAACCAGCCTCCAACACCCCCTCCACCTCAGAAACTACTAACTAGTCCCTAACTAGTCCTCTAGCAGAATAACCAGCTCCAACACCCCCCTCCACCTCAGAAACTACTAACTAGTCCCTAACTAGTCCTCAAACAGAATAACCAGCCTCCAACACCCCCCCACCTCAGAAACTACAAACTAGTCCTTAACTAGTCCTCTAGCAGAATAACCAGCCTCCAACACCCCCTCCACCTCAGAAACTACTAACTAGTCCCTAACTAGTCCTCTAGCAGAATAACCAGCTCCAATACCCCCCACCTCAGACACTACTAACTAGTCCCTAACTAGTCCTCTAGCAGAATAACCAGCTCCAACACCCCCTCCACCTCAGAAACTACTAACTAGTCCCTAACTAGTCTTCTAGCAGAATAACCAGCCTCCAACACCCCCCTCCACCTCAGAAACTACTAACTAGTCCCTAACTAGTCCTCTAGCAGAATAACCAGCCTCCAACACCCCCTCCACCTCAGAAACTACTAACTAGTCCCTAACTAGTCTTCTAGCAGAATAACCAGCCTCCAACACCCCCCCACCTCAGAAACTACTAACTAGTCCCTAACTAGTCCTCTAAAAGAATAACCAGCTCCAACACCCCCTCCACCTCAGAAACTACTAACTAGTCCCTAACTAGTCCTCTAGCAGAATAACCAGCCTCCAACACCCCCCTCCACCTCAGAAACTACTAACTAGTCCCTAACTAGTCCTCTAGCAGGATAACCAGCCTCCAACACCCCCCTCCACCTCAGAAACTACTAACTAGTCCTCTAGCAGAATAACCAGCCTCCAACACCCCCTCCACCTCAGAAACTAACTAGTCCCTAACTAGTCCTCTAGCAGAATAACCAGCTCCAACACCCCCTCCACCTCAGAAACTACTAACTAGTCCCTAACTAGTCTTCTAGCGGAATAACCAGCCTCCAACACCCCCCTACACCTCAGAAACTACTAACTAGTCCCTAACTAGTCCTCTAACAGAATAACCAGCTCCAACACCCCTCCACCTCAGAAACTACTAACTAGTCCCTAACTAGTCTTCTAGCAGAATAACCAGCCTCCAACACCCCCTCCACCTCAGAAACTACTAACTAGTCCCTAACTAGTCCTGTAGCAGAATAACCAGCCTCCAACACCCCCTCCACCTCAGACACTACTAACTAGTCCTTAACTAGTCCTCTAGCAGAATAACCAGCCTCCAACACCCCCTCCACCTCAGAAACTACTAACTATTCCCTAACTAGTCCTCTAGCAGAATAACCAGCCTCCAACACCCCCCTCCACCTCAGAAACTACTAACTAGTCCCTAACTAGTCCTCGAACAGAATAACCAGCTCCAACACCCCTCCACCTCATAAACTATTAACTAGTCCCTAACTAGTCTTCTAGCAGAATAACCAGCCTCCAACACCCCCTCCACCTCAGAAACTACTAACTATTCCCTAACTAGTCCTGTAGCAGAATAACCAGCCTCCAACACCCCCTCCACCTCAGACACTACTAACTAGTCCCTAACTAGTCCTCTAGCAGAATAACCAGCTCTAACACCCCCCTCCACCTCAGAAACTACTAACTAGTCCCTAACTAGTCCTCTAGCAGAATAACCAGCCCCCAACACCCCCTACACCTCAGAAACTACTAACTAGTCCCTAACTACTCCTCTAGCAGAATAACCAGCTCCAACACCCCCCTCCACCTCAGAAACTACTAACTAGTCCCTAACTAGTCCTCAAACAGAATAACCAGCCTCCAACACCCCCCCACCTCAGAAACTACTACCTAGTCCCTAACTAGTCCTCTAGCACAATAACCAGCTCCAACACCCCCTCCACCCCAGAAACTACTAACTAGTCCCTAACTAGTCTTCTAGCAGAATAACCGGCCTCCAACACCCCCCTCCACCTCAGAAACTACTAACTATTCCCTAACTAGTCCTCTAGCAGAATAACCAGCCTCCAAAACCCCCCTCTACCTCAGAAACTACTAACTAGTCCCTAACTAGTCCTCTAACAGAATAACCAGCTCTAACACCCCCCTCCACCTCAGAAACTACTAACTAGTCCCTAACTAGTCCTCTAGCAGAATAACCAGCCTCCAACACCCCCCTCCACCTCAGAAACTACTAACTAGTCCCTAACTAGTCCTGTAGCAGAATAACCAGCCTCCAACACCCCCTCCACCTCAGACACTACTAACTAGTCCCTAACTAGTCCTCTAGCAGAATAACAAGCCTCCAACACCCCCCTCCACCTCATAAACTACTAACTATTCCCTAACTAGTCCTGTAGCAGAATAACCAGCCTCCAACACCCCCCTCCACCTCAGAAACTACTAACTAGTCCCTAACTAGTCCTCAAACAGAATAACCAGCCTCCAACACCCCCCCACCTCAGAAACTACTAACTAGTCCCTAACTAGTCCTCTAGCAGAATAACCAGCCTCTAACACCCCCCATCCACCTCAGAAACTACTAACTAGTCCCTAACTAGTCCTCTAGCAGAATAACCAGCTCCAACACCCCCTTCCATCTCAGAAACTACTAACTAGTCCCTAACTAGTCCTCTAACAGAATAACCAGCTCCAACACCCCCTCCACCCCAGAAACTACTAACTAGTCCCTAACTAGTCTTCTAGCCGAATAACCAGCTCCAACACCCCCTTCCATCTCAGAAACTACTAACTAGTCCCTAACTAGTCCTCTAACAGAATAACCAGCTCCAACACCCCCTCCACCCCAGAAACTACTAACTAGTCCCTAACTAGTCTTCTAGCCGAATAACCAGCCTCCAACAACCCCATCCACCTCAAAACTACTAACTAGTCCTCTAGCAGAATAACCAGCCTCCAACACCCCCTCCACCTCAGAAACTACTAACTAGTCCCTAACTAATCCTCTAGCAGAATAAACAGCCTCCAACACCCCCCTCCACCTCAGAAACTACTAACTAGTCCCTAACTAGTCCTCTAACAGAATAACCAGCTCCAACAACCCCTCCACCTCAGAAACTACTAACTAGTCCCTAACTAGTCTTCTAGCAGAATAACCAGCCTCCAACACCCCCTCCACCTCAGAAACTACTAACTAGTCCCTAACTAGTCCTCTAGCAGAATAACCAGCCTCCAACACCCCTTCCACCTCAGAAACTACTAACTAGTCCCTAACTAGTCTTCTAGCAGAATAACCAGCCTCCAACACCCCCCTCCACCTCAGAAACTACTAACTAGTCCCTAACAAGTCTTCTAGCAGAATAACCAGCCTCCAACACCCCCTCCACCTCAGAAACTACTAACTAGTCCTTAACTAGTCCTCTAGCAGAATAACCAGCTCCAACACCCCCCTCCACCTCAGAAACTACTAACTAGTCCCTAACTAGTCTTCTAGCAGAATAACCAGCTCCAACACCCCCTCCACCTCAGAAACTACTAACTAGTCCCTAACTAGTCTTCTAGCAGAATAACCAGCCTCCAACACCCCCTCCACCTCAGAAACTACTAACTATTCCCTAACTAGTCCTCTAGCAGAATAACCAGCCTCCAACACCCCCCTCCACCTCAGAAACTACTAACTAGTCCCTAACTAGTCCTCTAACAGAATAACCAGCTCCAACACCCCTCCACCTCAGAAACTACTAACTAGTCCCTAACTAGTCTTCTAGCAGAATAACCAGCCTCCAACACCCCCTCCACCTCAGAAACTACTAACTAGTCCCTAACTAGTCCTCTAGCAGAATAACCAGCCTCCAACACCCCCCTCCACCTCAGAAACTACTAACTAGTCCCTAACTAGTCCTCAAACAGAATAACCAGCCTCCAACACCCCCCCACCTCAGAAACTACTAACTAGTCCCTAACTAGTCCTCTAGCAGAATAACCAGCCTCTAACACCCCCCATCCACCTCAGAAACTACTAACTAGTCCCTAACTAGTCCTCTAGCAGAATAACCAGCTCCAACACCCCCCTCCACCTCAGAAACTACTAACTAGTCCCTAACTAGTCCTCTAACAGAATAACCAGCTCCAACACCCCCTCCACCCCAGAAACTACTAACTAGTCCCTAACTGGTCTTTTCTAGCAGAATAACCAGCCTCCAACACCCCCCTCCACCTCAAAACTACTAACAAGTCCCTAACTAGTCCTCTAACAGAATAACCAGCTCCAACACCCCCTCCACCTCACAAACTACTAACTAGTCCCTAACTAGTCCTCTAGCAGAATAACCAGCTCCAACATCCCCCTCCACCTCAGAAACTACTAACTAGTCCCTAACTAGTCCTCTAGCACAATAACCAGCCTCCAACACCCCCTTCCATCTCAGAAACTACTAACTAGTCCCTAACTAGTCCTCTAACAGAATAACCAGCTCCAACACCCCCTCCACCCCAGAAACTACTAACTAGTCCCTAACTAGTCTTCTAGCCGAATAACCAGCCTCCAACAACCCCCTCCACCTCAAAACTACTAACTAGTCCCTAACTAGTCCTCTAGCAGAATAACCAGCCTCCAACACCCCCTCCACCTCAGAAACTACTAACTAGTCCCTAACTAATCCTCTAGCAGAATAAACAGCCTCCAACACCCCCCTCCACCTCAGAAACTACTAACTAGTCCCTAACTAGTCCTCTAACAGAATAACCAGCTCCAACACCCCCTCCACCTCAGAAACTACTAACTAGTCCCTAACTAGTCTTCTAGCAGAATAACCAGCCTCCAACACCCCCTCCACCTCAGAAACTACTAACTAGTCCCTAACTAGTCCTCTAGCAGAATAACCAGCCTCCAACACCCCTTCCACCTCAGAAACTACTAACTAGTCCCTAACTAGTCTTCTAGCAGAATAACCAGCCTCCAACACCCCCCTCCACCTCAGAAACTACTAACTAGTCCCTAACAAGTCTTCTAGCAGAATAACCAGCCTCCAACACCCCCTCCACCTCAGAAACTACTAACTAGTCCTCTAGCAGAATAACCAGCTCCAACACCCCCCTCCACCTCAGAAACTACTAACTAGTCCCTAACTAGTCTTCTAGCAGAATAACCAGCTCCAACACCCCCTCCACCTCAGAAACTACTAACTAGTCCCTAACTAGTCCTCTAGCAGAATAACCAGCCTCCAACACCCCCCATCGACCTCGGAAAATACTAACTAGTCCCTAACTAGTCTTCTAGCAGAATAACCAGCCTCCAACACCCCCTCCACCTCAGAAACTACTAACTAGTCCCTAACTAGTCCTCTAGCAGAATAACCAGCTCCAACACCCCCCTCCACCTCAGAAACTACTAACTAGTCCCTAACTAGTCCTCAAACAGAATAACCAGCCTCCAACACCCCCCCACCTCAGAAACTACAAACTAGTCCTTAACTAGTCCTCTAGCAGAATAACCAGCCTCCAACACCCCCTCCACCTCAGAAACTACTAACTAGTCCCTAACTAGTCCTCTAGCAGAATAACCAGCTCCAATACCCCCCACCTCAGACACTACTAACTAGTCCCTAACTAGTCCTCTAGCAGAATAACCAGCTCCAACACCCCCTCCACCTCAGAAACTACTAACTAGTCCCTAACTAGTCTTCTAGCAGAATAACCAGCCTCCAACACCCCCCTCCACCTCAGAAACTACTAACTAGTCCCTAACTAGTCCTCTAGCAGAATAACCAGCCTCCAACACCCCCTCCACCTCAGAAACTACTAACTAGTCCCTAACTAGTCTTCTAGCAGAATAACCAGCCTCCAACACCCCCCCACCTCAGAAACTACTAACTAGTCCCTAACTAGTCCTCTAACAGAATAACCAGCTCCAACACCCCCTCCACCTCAGAAACTACTAACTAGTCCCTAACTAGTCCTCTAGCAGAATAACCAGCCTCCAACACCCCCCTCCACCTCAGAAACTACTAACTAGTCCCTAACTAGTCCTCTAGCAGGATAACCAGCCTCCAACACCCCCCTCCACCTCAGAAACTACTAACTAGTCCTCTAGCAGAATAACCAGCCTCCAACACCCCCTCCACCTCAGAAACTAACTAGTCCCTAACTAGTCCTCTAGCAGAATAACCAGCTCCAACACCCCCTCCACCTCAGAAACTACTAACTAGTCCCTAACTAGTCTTCTAGCGGAATAACCAGCCTCCAACACCCCCCTACACCTCAGAAACTACTAACTAGTCCCTAACTAGTCCTCTAACAGAATAACCAGCCTCCAACACCCCTCCACCTCAGAAACTACTAACTAGTCCCTAACTAGTCTTCTAGCAGAATAACCAGCCTCCAACACCCCCTCCACCTCAGAAACTACTAACTAGTCCCTAACTAGTCCTGTAGCAGAATAACCAGCCTCCAACACCCCCTCCACCTCAGACACTACTAACTAGTCCTTAACTAGTCCTCTAGCAGAATAACCAGCCTCCAACACCCCCTCCACCTCAGAAACTACTAACTATTCCCTAACTAGTCCTCTAGCAGAATAACCAGCCTCCAACACCCCCCTCCACCTCAGAAACTACTAACTAGTCCCTAACTAGTCCTCGAACAGAATAACCAGCTCCAACACCCCTCCACCTCATAAACTATTAACTAGTCCCTAACTAGTCTTCTAGCAGAATAACCAGCCTCCAACACCCCCTCCACCTCAGAAACTACTAACTATTCCCTAACTAGTCCTGTAGCAGAATAACCAGCCTCCAACACCCCCTCCACCTCAGACACTACTAACTAGTCCCTAACTAGTCCTCTAGCAGAATAACCAGCTCTAACACCCCCCTCCACCTCAGAAACTACTAACTAGTCCCTAACTAGTCCTCTAGCAGAATAACCAGCCCCCAACACCCCCTACACCTCAGAAACTACTAACTAGTCCCTAACTACTCCTCTAGCAGAATAACCAGCTCCAACACCCCCCTCCACCTCAGAAACTACTAACTAGTCCCTAACTAGTCCTCAAACAGAATAACCAGCCTCCAACACCCCCCCACCTCAGAAACTACTACCTAGTCCCTAACTAGTCCTCTAGCACAATAACCAGCTCCAACACCCCCTCCACCCCAGAAACTACTAACTAGTCCCTAACTAGTCTTCTAGCAGAATAACCGGCCTCCAACACCCCCCTCCACCTCAGAAACTACTAACTATTCCCTAACTAGTCCTCTAGCAGAATAACCAGCCTCCAAAACCCCCCTCTACCTCAGAAACTACTAACTAGTCCCTAACTAGTCCTCTAACAGAATAACCAGCTCCAACACCCCCCTCCACCTCAGAAACTACTAACTAGTCCCTAACTAGTCCTCAAACAGAATAACCAGCCTCCAACACCCCCCCACCTCAGAAACTACTAACTAGTCCCTAACTAGTCCTCTAGCAGAATAACCAGCCTCTAACACCCCCCATCCACCTCAGAAACTACTAACTAGTCCCTAACTAGTCCTCTAGCAGAATAACCAGCTCCAACACCCCCTTCCATCTCAGAAACTACTAACTAGTCCCTAACTAGTCCTCTAACAGAATAACCAGCTCCAACACCCCCTCCACCCCAGAAACTACTAACTAGTCCCTAACTAGTCTTCTAGCCGAATAACCAGCTCCAACACCCCCTTCCATCTCAGAAACTACTAACTAGTCCCTAACTAGTCCTCTAACAGAATAACCAGCTCCAACACCCCCTCCACCCCAGAAACTACTAACTAGTCCCTAACTAGTCTTCTAGCCGAATAACCAGCCTCCAACAACCCCATCCACCTCAAAACTACTAACTAGTCCTCTAGCAGAATAACCAGCCTCCAACACCCCCTCCACCTCAGAAACTACTAACTAGTCCCTAACTAATCCTCTAGCAGAATAAACAGCCTCCAACACCCCCCTCCACCTCAGAAACTACTAACTAGTCCCTAACTAGTCCTCTAACAGAATAACCAGCTCCAACAACCCCTCCACCTCAGAAACTACTAACTAGTCCCTAACTAGTCTTCTAGCAGAATAACCAGCCTCCAACACCCCCTCCACCTCAGACACTACTAACTAGTCCCTAACTAGTCCTCTAGCAGAATAACCAGCCTCCAACACCCCTTACACCTCAGAAACTACTAACTAGTCCCTAACTAGTCTTCTAGCAGAATAACCAGCCTCCAACACCCCCCTCCACCTCAGAAACTACTAACTAGTCCCTAACAAGTCTTCTAGCAGAATAACCAGCCTCCAACACCCCCTCCACCTCAGAAACTACTAACTAGTCCTTAATTAGTCCTCTAGCAGAATAACCAGCTCCAACACCCCCCTCCACCTCAGAAACTACTAACTAGTCCCTAACTAGTCTTCTAGCAGAATAACCAGCTCCAACACCCCCTCCACCTCAGAAACTACTAACTAGTCCCTAACTAGTCTTCTAGCAGAATAACCAGCCTCCAACACCCCCTCCACCTCAGAAACTACTAACTATTCCCTAACTAGTCCTCTAGCAGAATAACCAGCCTCCAACACCCCCCTCCACCTCAGAAACTACTAACTAGTCCCTAACTAGTCCTCTAACAGAATAACCAGCTCCAACACCCCTCCACCTCAGAAACTACTAACTAGTCCCTAACTAGTCTTCTAGCAGAATAACCAGCCTCCAACACCCCCTCCACCTCAGAAACTACTAACTAGTCCCTAACTAGTCCTCTAGCAGAATAACCAGCCTCCAACACCCCCCTCCACCTCAGAAACTACTAACTAGTCCCTAACTAGTCCTGTAGCAGAATAACCAGCCTCCAACACCCCCTCCACCTCAGACACTACTAACTAGTCCCTAACTAGTCCTCTAGCAGAATAACAAGCCTCCAACACCCCCCTCCACCTCAGAAACTACAAACTAGTCCCTAACTAGTCCTCTAGCAGAATAACAAGCCTCCAACACCCCCCTCCACCTCAGAAACTACTAACTATTCCCTAACTAGTCCTGTAGCAGAATAACCAGCCTCCAACACCCCCTCCACCTCAGACACTACTAACTAGTCCCTAACTAGTCCTCTAGCAGAATAACCAGCCTCCAACACCCCCTCCACCTCAGAAACTACTAACTAGTCCCTAACTAGTCTTGTAGCAGAATAACCAGCCTCCAACACCCCCTCCACCTCAGAAACTACTAACTATTCCCTAACTAGTCCTCTAGCAGAATAACCAGCCTCCAACACCCCCTCCACCTCAGAAACTACTAACTAGTCCCTAACTAGTCCTCTAACAGAATAACCAGCTCCAACACCCCTCCACCTCAGAAACTACTAACTAGTCCCTAACTAGTCTTCTAGCAGAATAACCAGCCTCCAACACCCCCTCCACCTCAGAAACTACTAACTAGTCCCTAACTAGTCCTCTAGCAGAATAACCAGCCTCCAACACCCCCCTCCACCTCAGAAACTACTAACTAGTCCCTAACTAGTCCTGTAGCAGAATAACCAGCCTCCAACACCCCCTCCACCTCAGACACTACTAACTAGTCCCTAACTAGTCCTCTAGCAGAATAACAAGCCTCCAACACCCCCCTCCACCTCAGAAACTACTAACTATTCCCTAACTAGTCCTGTAGCAGAATAACCAGCCTCCAACACCCCCTCCACCTCAGACACTACTAACTAGTCCCTAACTAGTCCTCTAGCAGAATAACCAGCCTCCAACACCCCCTCCACCTCAGAAACTACTAACTATTCCCTAACTAGTCCTCTAGCAGAATAACCAGCCTCCAACACCCCCTCCACCTCAGAAACTACTAACTAGTCCCTAACTAGTCCTCTAACAGAATAACCAGCTCCAACACCCCTCCACCTCAGAAACTACTAACTAGTCCCTAACTAGTCTTCTAGCAGAATAACCAGCCTCCAACACCCCCTCCACCTCAGAAACTACTAACTAGTCCCTAACTAGTCCTCTAGCAGAATAACCAGCCTCAAACACCCCCCTCCACCTCAGAAACTACTAACTATTCCCTAACTAGTCCTGTAGCAGAATAACCAGCCTCCAACACCCCCTCCACCTCAGACACTACTAACTAGTCCCTAACTAGTCCTCTAGCAGAATAACCAGCTCTAACACCCCCCTCCACCTCAGAAACTACTAACTAGTCCCTAACTAGTCCTCTAGCAGAATAACCAGCCCCCAACACCCCCTACACCTCAGAAACTACTAACTAGTCCCTAACTACTCCTCTAGCAGAATAACCAGCTCCAACACCCCCCTCCACCTCAGAAACTACTAACTAGTCCCTAACTAGTCCTCAAACAGAATAACCAGCCTCCAACACCCCCCCACCTCAGAAACTACTAACTAGTCCCTAACTAGTCCTCTAGCACAATAACCAGCCTCCAACACCCCCCTCCATCTCAGAAACTACGAACTAGTCCCTAACTAGTCCTCTAGCAGAATAACCAGCCTCCAACACCTCCCTCCTCCTCAGAAACTACTAACTAGTCCCTAACTAGTCCTCTAGCACAATAACCAGCCTCCAACACCCCCCTCCACCTCAGAAACTACTAACTATTCCCTAACTAGTCCTCTAGCAGAATAACCAGCCTCCAACACCCCCTCCACCTCAAAAACTACTAACTAGTCCTCTAACAGAATAACCAGCTCCAACACTCCCTCCACCTCAGAAACTACTAACTAGTCCCTAACTAGTCCTCTATCAGAATAACCAGCCTCCAACACCCCCCTCCATCTCAGAAACTACTAACTAAGCCCTAACTAGTCCTCTAACAGAATAACCAGCTCCAACACCCCCTCCACCCCAGAAAC
>NW_026906365.1:0-40126 GCF_033807715.1 Cololabis saira | reverse complement strand
CCCCAGTGGCCTAATGGATAAGGCACTGGCCTCCTAAGCCAGGGATTGTGGGTTCAAGTCCCATCTGGGGTGGAGAGTGTTTTGGTTGGTGTCGGTGGCCGAGACCAGTCGTTGCTGGAAATTAGAGAAACGCTGCAAATAAAAAGAAACGCTTCAAATATAAAGAAAAGCCGCTGCAAATAAAAGAAACGCTTCAAATATAAAGAAACGCCGCTGCAAATAAAAAACAAAACAACGCAAATAAAAAAGCCACAACAGAAGTGAATTACCAGCCAGGGGCGAAAATCCCGGGGGGGACAGGGGGGACAAGTCCCCCCCATTAGTAAAGCTGTCCCCCCCTAGAATCATTTGAGACAGAATTAATAATTTTGGAACAATGCAGTAGTATTTAGTAGTGATGCACCAAAATGAACATTTGTGGCCGAAACCGAAATCGAAAATAATAATAAACAGTAAAATCTCATTACACTTAAAACAAGAGTCATCACCAGAAAAATAACTTATTTGATAATTTCACCTGTTTCAAGTAAATTTTCACTTGAAATAAGTAGAAAAATCTGCCAGTGGAACAAGATTTATCTTATAAGCAAAACAATCTTGTTCCACTGGCAGATTTTTCTACTTATTTCAAGTGAAAATTTACTTGAAACAGGTGAAAATTGTCAAATAACAAGTTATTTCTCTGGTATTGACTCTTGTTTTAATTGTAATGAGATGTTTTGACTAAAAATGAGACATTTTAACTAGAAATAAGACAAATATTCCTGGTAAGATTTTGAGTTTTTGCAGTGTAAGTAGACTACTGCTTTTCTTAATTTATTTTTGAATCTAGCTTTATTGTTTATCATGGTTAAATGAGGTGGAAGCTTATTCCAGTATGTTACTGCTCTATACATTGTAGCCTCTTTAATGCATTGGTTCTTGTACAGTATATCGCAATAAAAGTTATATTGATTTATGAAAAGCATTTTTCCTGTTTAATTGTTTTATAATAACTATTATTTTCATTTCTTTTTTTTTTATATCTTTTTATTTCAGAAAAGAAAGGCTCAGAAACATCCTTAATGACTGTACGTCTTACAATTTTCTTTTGTGCAAACATGCATTTATACTCCCACCTACAACCCTAACCCCCCCAAAAAAACCAAAAACATACACAACAAATACATAAATAAAAGAAACATGTGGGGGGGGGGGTAAACATGTGGGGGGTAAACATGTGGGGGGTAAACATGTGGGGGGTAAACATGGGGGGGGTAAACATGTGGGGGGTAAACATGTGGGGGGGGGTAAACATGTGGGGGGTAAACATGTGGGGGGTAAACATGTGGGGGGTAAACATGTGGGGGGGTAAACATGTGGGGGGGGGTAAACATGTGGGGGGGGGTAAACATGTGGGGGGTAAACATGTGGGGGGTAAACATGTGGGGGGGTAAACATGTGGGGGGTAAACATGTGGGGGGGGTAAACATGTGGGGGGTAAACATGTGGGGGGGGGTAAACATGTGGGGGGGGTAAACATGTGGGGGGTAAACATGTGGGGGGGGGGGTAAACATGTGGGGGGTAAACATGTGGGGGGGTAAACATGTGGGGGGTAAACATGTGGGGGGGTAAACATGTGGGGGGTAAACATGTGGGGGGGGTAAACATGTGGGGGGTAAACATGTGGGGGGGGGTAAACATGTGGGGGGTAAACATGTGGGGGGGTAAACATGTGGGGGGTAAACATGTGGGGGGGTAAACATGTGGGGGGTAAACATGTGGGGGGGTAAACATGTGGGGGGTAAACATGTGGGGGGTAAACATGTGGGGGGTAAACATGTGGGGGGTAAACATGTGGGGGGTAAACATGTGGGGGGGTAAACATGTGGGGGGGTAAACATGTGGGGGGGGGTAAACATGTGGGGGGGTAAACATGTGGGGGGGGGGTAAACATGTGGGGGGGTAAACATGTGGGGGGTAAACATGTGGGGGGGGGGTAAACATGTGGGGGGGTAAACATGTGGGGGGTAAACATGTGGGGGGGTAAACATGTGGGGGGTAAACATGTGGGGGGGGTAAACATGTGGGGGGTAAACATGTGGGGGGGGTAAACATGTGGGGGGTAAACATGTGGGGGGGTAAACATGTGGGGGGTAAACATGTGGGGGGGTAAACATGTGGGGGGTAAACATGTGGGGGGGTAAACATGTGGGGGGTAAACATGTGGGGGGTAAACATGTGGGGGGTAAACATGTGGGGGGTAAACATGTGGGGGGTAAACATGTGGGGGGGTAAACATGTGGGGGGGGTAAACATGTGGGGGGGGTAAACATGTGGGGGGGGTAAACATGTGGGGGGGGGGTAAACATGTGGGGGGTAAACATGTGGGGGGTAAACATGTGGGGGGGGGGTAAACATGTGGGGGGGTAAACATGTGGGGGGGTAAACATGTGGGGGGTAAACATGTGGGGGGTAAACATGTGGGGGGTAAACATGTGGGGGGTAAACATGTGGGGGGTAAACATGTGGGGGGGGTAAACATGTGGGGGGGTAAACATGTGGGGGGTAAACATGTGGGGGGGTAAACATGTGGGGGGGGGGTAAACATGTGGGGGGTAAACATGTGGGGGGGTAAACATGTGGGGGGGTAAACATGTGGGGGGTAAACATGTGGGGGGTAAACATGTGGGGGGTAAACATGTGGGGGGTAAACATGTGGGGGGGTAAACATGTGGGGGGGTAAACATGTGGGGGGTAAACATGTGGGGGGGGGTAAACATGTGGGGGGGGGTAAACATGGGGGGGGTAAACATGTGGGGGGGTAAACATGGGGGGGGGGTAAACATGTGGGGGGTAAACATGTGGGGGGTAAACATGTGGGGGGTAAACATGTGGGGGGTAAACATGTGGGGGGTAAACATGTGGGGGGGGGGGTAAACATGTGGGGGGTAAACATGTGGGGGGGTAAACATGTGGGGGGTAAACATGTGGGGGGGTAAACATGTGGGGGGTAAACATGTGGGGGGGGGGGTAAACATGTGGGGGGGGGTAAACATGTGGGGGGTAAACATGTGGGGGGGGGGGGTAAACATGTGGGGGGGGTAAACATGTGGGGGGTAAACATGTGGGGGGTAAACATGTGGGGGGGTAAACATGTGGGGGGTAAACATGTGGGGGGGGGGTAAACATGTGGGGGGTAAACATGTGGGGGGGGGGTAAACATGTGGGGGGTAAACATGTGGGGGGGGGTAACATGTGGGGGGGGTAAACATGTTGGGGGGGTAAACATGTGGGGGGTAAACATGTGGGGGGGGGGGTAAACATGTGGGGGGTAAACATGTGGGGGGGGGTAAACATGTGGGGGGGTAAACATGTGGGGGGTAAACATGTGGGGGGGGGGGTAAACATGTGGGGGGTAAACATGTGGGGGGTAAACATGTGGGGGGGGTAAACATGTGGGGGGGTAAACATGTGGGGGGTAAACATGTGGGGGGGTAAACATGTGGGGGGTAAACATGTGGGGGGTAAACATGTGGGGGGGGTAAACATGTGGGGGGGTAAACATGTGGGGGGTAAACATGTGGGGGGGGGTAAACATGTGGGGGTAAACATGTGGGGGGGTAAACATGTGGGGGGTAAACATGTGGGGGGGGTAAACATGTGGGGGGTAAACATGTGGGGGGGGTAAACATGTGGGGGGTAAACATGTGGGGGGGTAAACATGTGGGGGGTAAACATGTGGGGGGTAAACATGTGGGGGGGGGGTAAACATGTGGGGGGGTAAACATGTGGGGGGGTAAACATGTGGGGGGGGGTAAACATGTGGGGGGTAAACATGGGGGGGGGTAAACATGTGGGGGGTAAACATGTGGGGGGGGGTAAACATGTGGGGGGGTAAACATGTGGGGGGGGTAAACATGTGGGGGGTAAACATGTGGGGGGGTAAACATGTGGGGGGTAAACATGTGGGGGGGGGGGTAAACATGTGGGGGGTAAACATGTGGGGGGGTAAACATGTGGGGGGTAAACATGTGGGGGGGGGGTAAACATGTGGGGGGGTAAACATGTGGGGGGGGTAAACATGTGGGGGTAAACATGTGGGGGGGTAAACATGTGGGGGGGGTAAACATGTGGGGGGTAAACATGTGGGGGGGGTAAACATGTGGGGGGTAAACATGTGGGGGGTAAACATGTGGGGGGGGGGTAAACATGGGGGGGGGTAAACATGTGGGGGGTAAACATGTGGGGGGGGGGGTAAACATGGGGGGGGGTAAACATGTGGGGGGGTAAACATGTGGGGGGTAAACATGTGGGGGGGTAAACATGTGGGGGGGGTAAACATGTGGGGGGTAAACATGTGGGGGGTAAACATGGGGGGGGTAAACATGTGGGGGGTAAACATGTGGGGGGGTAAACATGTGGGGGGTAAACATGTGGGGGGTAAACATGTGGGGGGTAAACATGTGGGGGGGGTAAACATGGGGGGGGTAAACATGTGGGGGGTAAACATGTGGGGGGGGGGGGTAAACATGTGGGGGGTAAACATGTGGGGGGTAAACATGTGGGGGGGGTAAACATGTGGGGGGGGGGGTAAACATGTGGGGGGTAAACATGTGGGGGGTAAACATGGTGGGGGGGTAAACATGTGGGGGGGGGGGTAAACATGTGGGGGGTAAACATGTGGGGGGTAAACATGTGGGGGGTAAACATGTGGGGGGGTAAACATGTGGGGGGTAAACATGTGGGGGGTAAACATGTGGGGGGTAAACATGTGGGGGGGGGGGTAAACATGTGGGGGGGTAAACATGTGGGGGGTAAACATGTGGGGGGGGGGGGTAAACATGTGGGGGGTAAACATGTGGGGGGTAAACATGTGGGGGGTAAACATGTGGGGGGTAAACATGTGGGGGGGTAAACATGTGGGGGGGGGGGGTAAACATGTGGGGGGTAAACATGTGGGGGGGGGGTAAACATGTGGGGGGTAAACATGTGGGGGGTAAACATGTGGGGGGGGGGTAAACATGTGGGGGGTAAACATGTGGGGGGGGGTAAACATGTGGGGGGTAAACATGTGGGGGGGGGGTAAACATGGGGGGGGTAAACATGTGGGGGGGGGGGGTAAACATGTGGGGGGTAAACATGTGGGGGGGGGTAAACATGTGGGGGGTAAACATGTGGGGGGGGGTAAACATGTGGGGGGTAAACATGTGGGGGGGGGGTAAACATGGGGGGGGTAAAACATGTGGGGGGGGGGGTAAACATGTGGGGGGTAAACATGTGGGGGGGGGGGTAAACATGTGGGGGGTAAACATGTGGGGGGTAAACATGTGGGGGGTAAACATGTGGGGGGTAAACATGTGGGGGGGTAAACATGTGGGGGGGGGGGTAAACATGTGGGGGGTAAACATGTGGGGGGGGGGTAAACATGTGGGGGGTAAACATGTGGGGGGTAAACATGTGGGGGGGGGTAAACATGTGGGGGGTAAACATGTGGGGGGGGGTAAACATGTGGGGGGTAAACATGTGGGGGGGGGTAAACATGGGGGGGTAAACATGTGGGGGGTAAACATGTGGGGGGGGTAAACATGTGGGGGGGTAAACATGTGGGGGGGTAAACATGTGGGGGGGGTAAACATGTGGGGGGGGTAAACATGGGGGGGGTAAACATGTGGGGGGTAAACATGTGGGGGGGGTAAACATGGGGGGGGGGGGGTAAACATGTGGGGGGTAAACATGTGGGGGGTAAACATGTGGGGGGTAAACATGTGGGGGGGTAAACATGTGGGGGGTAAACATGTGGGGGGGTAAACATGGGGGGGGGTAAACATGTGGGGGGGTAAACATGTGGGGGGGGTAAACATGTGGGGGGTAAACATGTGGGGGGGTAAACATGTGGGGGGGTAAACATGTGGGGGGGGGGGTAAACATGTGGGGGGTAAACATGTGGGGGGTAAACATGTGGGGGGGTAAACATGTGGGGGGGGGGGTAAACATGTGGGGGGTAAACATGTGGGGGGGGGGGTAAACATGTGGGGGGTAAACATGTGGGGGGGGGTAAACATGTGGGGGGGTAAACATGTGGGGGGTAAACATGTGGGGGGTAAACATGTGGGGGGTAAACATGTGGGGGGTAAACATGTGGGGGGGGTAAACATGTGGGGGGGTAAACATGTGGGGGGGGGGTAAACATGTGGGGGGTAAACATGTGGGGGGGGGGGTAAACATGTGGGGGGTAAACATGTGGGGGGTAAACATGTGGGGGGGGTAAACATGTGGGGGGTAAACATGTGGGGGGGGGGGGTAAACATGTGGGGGGTAAACATGTGGGGGGGTAAACATGTGGGGGGTAAACATGTGGGGGGTAAACATGTGGGGGGTAAACATGTGGGGGGGGTAAACATGTGGGGGGGGTAAACATGTGGGGGGTAAACATGTGGGGGGTAAACATGTGGGGGGTAAACATGTGTGGGGTAAACATGTGGGGGGTAAACATGTGGGGGGTAAACATGTGGGGGGGTAAACATGTGGGGGGTAAACATGTGGGGGGTAAACATGTGGGGGGTAAACATGTGTGGGGTAAACATGTGGGGGGGGGGTAAACATGTGGGGGGTAAACATGTGGGGGGGGTAAACATGTGGGGGGTAAACATGTGGGGGGTAAACATGTGGGGGGTAAACATGTGTGGGGTAAACATGTGGGGGGGGGGTAAACATGTGGGGGGTAAACATGTGGGGGGGGTAAACATGTGGGGGGTAAACATGTGGGGGGTAAACATGTGGGGGGTAAACATGTGGGGGGGGGTAAACATGTGGGGGGTAAACATGTGGGGGGGGTAAACATGTGGGGGGTAAACATGTGGGGGGGTAAACATGTGTGGGGTAAACATGTGGGGGGGGGGTAAACATGTGGGGGGTAAACATGTGGGGGGGGTAAACATGTGGGGGGGTAAACATGTGGGGGGGTAAACATGTGGGGGGGGTAAACATGTGGGGGGGTAAACATGTGGGGGGGTAAACATGTGGGGGGTAAACATGTGGGGGGGGGGTAAACATGTGGGGGGGGGGTAAACATGTGGGGGGTAAACATGTGGGGGGTAAACATGTGGGGGGGGTAAACATGTGGGGGGTAAACATGTGGGGGGGGGGTAAACATGTGGGGGGTAAACATGTGGGGGGGTAAACATGTGGGGGGGTAAACATGTGGGGGGTAAACATGTGGGGGGTAAACATGTGGGGGGGGTAAACATGTGGGGGGGGTAAACATGTGGGGGGTAAACATGTGGGGGGTAAACATGTGGGGGGTAAACATGTGGGGGGTAAACATGTGGGGGGTAAACATGTGTGGGGTAAACATGTGGGGGGGGGGTAAACATGTGGGGGGTAAACATGTGGGGGGGGTAAACATGTGGGGGGTAAACATGTGGGGGGGTAAACATGTGGGGGGGTAAACATGTGGGGGGTAAACATGTGGGGGGGGTAAACATGTGGGGGGTAAACATGTGGGGGGGGTAAACATGTGGGGGGGTAAACATGTGGGGGGGTAAACATGTGTGGGGTAAACATGTGGGGGGGGGGTAAACATGTGGGGGGTAAACATGTGGGGGGGTAAACATGTGGGGGGGTAAACATGTGGGGGGGTAAACATGTGTGGGGTAAACATGTGGGGGGGGGGTAAACATGTGGGGGGTAAACATGTGGGGGGTAAACATGTGGGGGGGGTAAACATGTGGGGGGTAAACATGTGGGGGGGTAAACATGTGGGGGGTAAACATGTGGGGGGTAAACATGTGGGGGGGGTAAACATGGGGGGGGTAAACATGTGGGGGGGTAAACATGTGGGGGGTAAACATGTGGGGGGTAAACATGTGGGGGGGGGGTAAACATGTGGGGGGGTAAACATGTGGGGGGGGTAAACATGTGGGGGGTAAACATGTGGGGGGGGTAAACATGTGGGGGGTAAACATGTGGGGGGTAAACATGTGGGGGGTAAACATGTGGGGGGGGGTAAACATGTGGGGGGGGGTAAACATGGGGGGGGTAAACATGTGGGGGGTAAACATGTGGGGGGGGTAAACATGTGGGGGGTAAACATGTGGGGGGTAAACATGTGGGGGGTAAACATGTGGGGGGGGTAAACATGTGGGGGGTAAACATGTGGGGGGGGTAAACATGGGGGGGGTAAACATGTGGGGGGTAAACATGTGGGGGGGGGTAAACATGTGGGGGGTAAACATGTGGGGGGGGTAAACATGGGGGGGGTAAACATGTGGGGGGTAAACATGTGGGGGGGTAAACATGTGGGGGGTAAACATGTGGGGGGGTAAACATGTGGGGGGTAAACATGTGGGGGGGGGGGTAAACATGTGGGGGGTAAACATGTGGGGGGTAAACATGTGGGGGGGGTAAACATGTGGGGGGGTAAACATGTGGGGGGGTAAACATGTGGGGGGTAAACATGTGGGGGGGGGTAAACATGTGGGGGGTAAACATGTGGGGGGGTAAACATGTGTGGGGTAAACATGTGGGGGGGGGGTAAACATGTGGGGGGTAAACATGTGGGGGGTAAACATGTGGGGGGGGGTAAACATGTGGGGGGTAAACATGTGGGGGGTAAACATGTGGGGGGGGGTAAACATGTGGGGGGGTAAACATGTGTGGGGTAAACATGTGGGGGGTAAACATGTGGGGGGTAAACATGTGGGGGGTAAACATGTGGGGGGGTAAACATGTGGGGGGTAAACATGTGGGGGGGGGGTAAACATGTGGGGGGTAAACATGTGGGGGGTAAACATGTGGGGGGGTAAACATGTGGGGGGTAAACATGTGGGGGGTAAACATGGGGGGGGGGGGTAAACATGTGGGGGGTAAACATGTGGGGGGTAAACATGTGGGGGGTAAACATGTGGGGGGTAAACATGTGGGGGGTAAACATGGGGGGGGTAAACATGTGGGGGGTAAACATGTGGGGGGGTAAACATGTGGGGGGTAAACATGTGGGGGGTAAACATGTGGGGGGGGGTAAACATGTGGGGGGTAAACATGTGGGGGGTAAACATGTGGGGGGGGGGTAAACATGTGGGGGGGTAAACATGTGGGGGGTAAACATGTGGGGGGGTAAACATGTGGGGGGGGGTAAACATGTGGGGGGGTAAACATGTGGGGGGGGGTAAACATGTGGGGGGGTAAACATGTGGGGGGGTAAACATGTGGGGGGGGTAAACATGTGGGGGGGTAAACATGTGGGGGGGGTAAACATGTGGGGGGGTAAACATGTGGGGGGTAAACATGTGGGGGGGGGTAAACATGTGGGGGGGGGTAAACATGTGGGGGGGGGTAAACATGTGGGGGGGGTAAACATGTGGGGGGTAAACATGTGGGGGGGTAAACATGTGGGGGGGGGTAAACATGTGGGGGGTAAACATGTGGGGGGTAAACATGTGGGGGGGTAAACATGTGGGGGGGGGTAAACATGTGGGGGGTAAACATGTGGGGGGGGTAAACATGTGGGGGGGTAAACATGTGGGGGGGTAAACATGTGGGGGTAAACATGTGGGGGGGGGTAAACATGTGGGGGGGTAAACATGTGGGGGGGGTAAACATGTGGGGGGGGTAAACATGTGGGGGGGGTAAACATGTGGGGGGTAAACATGTGGGGGGGTAAACATGTGGGGGGGGTAAACATGTGGGGGGGGTAAACATGTGGGGGGGGTAAACATGTGGGGGGTAAACATGTGGGGGGGGTAAACATGTGGGGGGGGTAAACATGTGGGGGGGGTAAACATGTGGGGGGTAAACATGTGGGGGGTAAACATGTGGGGGGTAAACATGTGGGGGGTAAACATGTGGGGGGGTAAACATGTGGGGGGTAAACATGTGGGGGGGGTAAACATGTGGGGGGGGTAAACATGTGGGGGGTAAACATGTGGGGGGGGTAAACATGTGGGGGGGGGTAAACATGTGGGGGGTAAACATGTGGGGGGGGGTAAACATGGGGGGGGGTAAACATGTGGGGGGGGGTAAACATGTGGGGGGTAAACATGTGGGGGGGGTAAACATGTGGGGGGTAAACATGTGGGGGGTAAACATGTGGGGGGTAAACATGTGGGGGGTAAACATGTGGGGGGGTAAACATGTGGGGGGGGTAAACATGTGGGGGGGGTAAACATGTGGGGGGGGGTAAACATGTGGGGGGTAAACATGTGGGGGGGGTAAACATGTGGGGGGTAAACATGTGGGGGGGGGTAAACATGTGGGGGGGTAAACATGTGGGGGGTAAACATGTGGGGGGTAAACATGTGGGGGGTAAACATGTGGGGGGGTAAACATGTGGGGGGTAAACATGTGGGGGGGTAAACATGTGGGGGGTAAACATGTGGGGGGGGGGTAAACATGTGGGGGGTAAACATGTGGGGGGTAAACATGTGGGGGGTAAACATGTGGGGGGTAAACATGTGGGGGGGGTAAACATGTGGGGGGTAAACATGTGGGGGGGTAAACATGTGGGGGGTAAACATGTGGGGGGGGGTAAACATGTGGGGGGTAAACATGTGGGGGGGGTAAACATGTGGGGGGGGGTAAACATGTGGGGGGTAAACATGTGGGGGGTAAACATGTGGGGGGGTAAACATGTGGGGGGTAAACATGTGGGGGGGGGTAAACATGTGGGGGGTAAACATGTGGGGGGGTAAACATGTGGGGGGGGTAAACATGTGGGGGGTAAACATGTGGGGGGGGGTAAACATGTGGGGGGTAAACATGTGGGGGGTAAACATGTGGGGGGTAAACATGTGGGGGGTAAACATGTGGGGGGTAAACATGTGGGGGGTAAACATGTGGGGGGGTAAACATGTGGGGGGGGGGTAAACATGTGGGGGGGGGTAAACATGTGGGGGGTAAACATGTGGGGGGGGGTAAACATGTGGGGGGTAAACATGTGGGGGGGTAAACATGTGGGGGGTAAACAGAAATAGAAAATACATAAATACATAAATAGAAATAAAGTAAAAAGAGACACAAACTTACAGAAATACATGAAAAAGAAACACAAACTGTTAATTAATGCTTAATAATGCATTAACTAACTGTTTATGAATGCATTAACTAATATGCTAATTAATGTTAAGTAATACATAATAATGGTTATTTAACTATTATTAAACTGTTAATTAATGCTTAATAATGCATTAACTAACTGTTTATTAATGCATTAACTAATATGCTAATTAATGTTAAGTAATACATAATAATGGTTATTTAACTATTATTAAACTGTTAATTAATGCTTAATAATGCATTAACTAACGTTAATTAAGGGACCCTTATTGTAAAGTGTTACCCACAAACTTACAGAAATACATGAAAAAGAGACAAAGTTACAGAAATACATGAAAAAGAAACACAAACTTACAGAAATAAAGTAAAAAGAGACACAAACTTACAGAAATACATGAAAAAGAAACACAAACTTACAGAAATACATGAAAAAGAAACACAAACTTACAGAAATACATGAAAAAGAAACACAAACTTACAGAAATACATGAAAAAGAGACACAAAGTTACAGAAATACATGAAAAAGAAACACAAACTGTTAATTAATGCTTAATAATGCATTAACTAACTGTTTATTAATGCATTAACTAATAGGCTAATTAATGTTAAGTAATACATAATAATGGTTATTTAACTATTATTACACTGTTAATTAATGCCTAATAATGCATTAACTAACGTTAATTAAGGGACCCTTATTGTAAAGTGTTACCCACAAACTTACAGAAATACATGAAAAAGAGACACAAACTTACAGAAATACATGAAAAAGAAACACAAACTTACAGAAATACATGAAAAAGAGACACAAACTTACAGAAATACATGAAAAAGAGACACAAACTTACAGAAATACATGAAAAAGAGACACAAACTTACAGAAATACATGAAAAAGAATCACAAACTTACAGAAATACATGAAAAAGAAACACAAAGTTACAGAAATACATGAAAAAGAAACACAAACTGTTAATTAATGCTTAATAATGCATTAACTAACTGTTTATGAATGCATTAACTAATATGCTAATTAATGTTAAGTAATACATAATAATGGTTATTTAACTATTATTAAACTGTTAATTAATGCTTAATAATGCATTAACTAACTGTTTATTAATGCATTAACTAATATGCTAATTAATGTTAAGTAATACATAATAATGGTTATTTAACTATTATTAAACTGTTAATTAATGCTTAATAATGCATTAACTAACGTTAATTAAGGGACCCTTATTGTAAAGTGTTACCCACAAACTTACAGAAATACATGAAAAAGAGACAAAGTTACAGAAATACATGAAAAAGAAACACAAACTTACAGAAATAAAGTAAAAAGAGACACAAACTTACAGAAATACATGAAAAAGAAACACAAACTTACAGAAATACATGAAAAAGAAACACAAACTTACAGAAATACATGAAAAAGAGACACAAAGTTACAGAAATACATGAAAAAGAAACACAAACTGTTAATTAATGCTTAATAATGCATTAACTAACTGTTTATTAATGCATTAACTAATATGCTAATTAATGTTAAGTAATACATAATAATGGTTATTTAACTATTATTACACTGTTAATTAATGCCTAATAATGCATTAACTAACGTTAATTAAGGGACCCTTATTGTAAAGTGTTACCCACAAACTTACAGAAATACATGAAAAAGAGACACAAACTTACAGAAATACATGAAAAAGAAACACAAACTTACAGAAATACATGAAAAAGAGACACAAACTTAGAGAAATAAAGTAAAAAGAGGCACACACTTACAGAAATACATGAAAAAGAGACACAAACTTACAGAAATACATGAAAAAGAGACACAAACTTACAGAAATACATGAAAAAGAGACACAAACTTACAGAAATACATGAAAAAGAATCACAAACTTACAGAAATACATGAAAAAGAAACACAAACTTACAGAAATACATGAAAAAGAAACACAAACTTACAGAAATAAAGTAAAAAGACACACAAACTTACAGAAATAATGTAAAAAGAGACACAAACTTACAGAAATACATGAAAAAGAGACACAAACTTACAGAAATACATGAAAAAGAAACACAAACTTACAGAAATACATGAAAAAGAGACACAAACTTACAGAAATACATGAAAAAGAGACACAAACTTACAGAAATAAAGTAAAAAGAGGCACAAACTTACAGAAATACATGAAAAAGAGACACAAACTTACAGAAATACATGAAAAAGAAACACAAACTTACAGAAATACATGAAAAAGAAACACAAACTGTTAATTAATGCTTAATAATGCATTAACTAACTGTTTATTAATGCATTAACTAATATGCTAATTAATGTTAAGTAATACATAATAATGGTTATTTAACTATTATTACACTGTTAATTAATGCTTAATAATGCATTAACTAACTGTTTATGAATGCATTAACTAATATGCTAATTAATGTTAAGTAATACATAATAATGGTTATTTAACTATTATTAAACTGTTAATTAATGCTTAATAATGCATTAACTAACGTTAATTAAGGGACCCTTATTGTAAAGTGTTACCCACAAACTTACAGAAATACATGAAAAAGAGACACAAACCTACAGAAATACATGAAAAAGAGACACAAACTTACAGAAATAAAGTAAAAAGAGGCACAAACTTACAGAAATACATGAAAAAGAGACACAAACTTACAGAAATACATGAAAAAGAAACACAAACTTACAGAAATACATGAAAAAGAAACACAAACTTACAGAAATACATGAAAAAGAAACACAAACTTATAGAAATACATGAAAAAGAAACACAAACTTACAGAAATACATGAAAAAGAAACACAAACTTATAGAAATACATGAAAAAGAAACACAAACTTACAGAAATAAAGTAAAAAGAGACACAAACTTACAGAAATACATGAAAAAGAAACACAAACTTACAGAAATACATGAAAAAGAGACACAAACTTACAGAAATAAAGTAAAAAGAGACACAAACTTACAGAAATACATGAAAAAGAAACACAAACTTACAGAAATACATGAAAAAGAGACACAAACTTACAGAAATACATGAAAAAGAAACACAAACTTACAGAAATACATGAAAAAGAGACACAAACTTACAGAAATACATGAAAAAGAAACACAAACGTACAGAAATACATGAAAAAGAAACACAAACTTACAGAAATACATGAAAAAGAAACACAAACTTATAGAAATACATGAAAAAGAAACAAAGTTACAGAAATACATGAAAAAGAAACAAAGTTACAGAAATACATGAAAAAGAAACACAAACTGTTAATTAATGCTTAATAATGCATTAACTAACGTTAATTAAGGGACCCTTACTGTAAAGTGTTACCCACAAACTTACAGAAATACATGAAAAATAGACAAAGTTACAGAAATACATGAAAAAGAAACACAAACTTACAGAAATAAAGTAAAAAGAGACACAAACTTACAGAAATACATGAAAAAGAAACACAAACTTACAGAAATAAAGTAAAAAGAGACACAAACTTACAGAAATACATGAAAAATAAACACAAACTTACAGAAATACATGAAAAAGAAACACAAACTTACAGAAATAAAGTAAAAAGAGACACAAACTTACAGAAATACATGAAAAAGAAACACAAACTTACAGAAATACATGAAAAAGAGACAAAGTTACAGAAATACATGAAAAAGAAACACAAACTGTTAATTAATGCTTAATAATGCATTAACTAACTGTTTATGAATGCATTAACTAATATGCTAATTAATGTTAAGTAATACATAATAATGGTTATTTAACTATTATTAAACTGTTAATTAATGCTTAATAATGCATTAACTAACTGTTTATTAATGCATTAACTAATATGCTAATTAATGTTAAGTAATACATAATAATGGTTATTTAACTATTATTAAACTGTTAATTAATGCTTAATAATGCATTAACTAACGTTAATTAAGGGACCCTTATTGTAAAGTGTTACCCACAAACTTACAGAAATACATGAAAAAGAGACAAAGTTACAGAAATACATGAAAAAGAAACACAAACTTACAGAAATAAAGTAAAAAGAGACACAAACTTACAGAAATACATGAAAAAGAAACACAAACTTACAGAAATACATGAAAAAGAAACACAAACTTACAGAAATACATGAAAAAGAGACACAAAGTTACAGAAATACATGAAAAAGAAACACAAACTGTTAATTAATGCTTAATAATGCATTAACTAACTGTTTATTAATGCATTAACTAATAGGCTAATTAATGTTAAGTAATACATAATAATGGTTATTTAACTATTATTACACTGTTAATTAATGCCTAATAATGCATTAACTAACGTTAATTAAGGGACCCTTATTGTAAAGTGTTACCCACAAACTTACAGAAATACATGAAAAAGAGACACAAACTTACAGAAATACATGAAAAAGAAACACAAACTTACAGAAATACATGAAAAAGAAACACAAACTTACAGAAATACATGAAAAAGAGACACAAACTTACAGAAATACATGAAAAAGAGACACAAACTTACAGAAATAAAGTAAAAAGAAACACAAACTTACAGAAATACATGAAAAAGAGACACAAACTTACAGAAATACATGAAAAAGAAACACAAACTTACAGAAATACATGAAAAAGAAACACAAACTGTTAATTAATGCTTAATAATGCATTAACTAACTGTTTATTAATGCATTAACTAATATGCTAATTAATGTTAAGTAATACATAATAATGGTTATTTAACTATTATTACACTGTTAATTAATGCTTAATAATGCATTAACTAACTGTTTATGAATGCATTAACTAATATGCTAATTAATGTTAAGTAATACATAATAATGGTTATTTAACTATTATTAAACTGTTAATTAATGCTTAATAATGCATTAACTAACGTTAATTAAGGGACCCTTATTGTAAAGTGTTACCCACAAACTTACAGAAATACATGAAAAAGAGACACAAACCTACAGAAATACATGAAAAAGAGACACAAACTTACAGAAATAAAGTAAAAAGAGGCACAAACTTACAGAAATACATGAAAAAGAGACACAAACTTACAGAAATACATGAAAAAGAAACACAAACTTACAGAAATACATGAAAAAGAAACACAAACTTACAGAAATACATGAAAAAGAAACACAAACTTATAGAAATACATGAAAAAGAAACACAAACTTACAGAAATACATGAAAAAGAAACACAAACTTATAGAAATACATGAAAAAGAAACACAAACTTACAGAAATAAAGTAAAAAGAGACACAAACTTACAGAAATACATGAAAAAGAAACACAAACTTACAGAAATACATGAAAAAGAGACACAAACTTACAGAAATAAAGTAAAAAGAGACACAAACTTACAGAAATACATGAAAAAGAAACACAAACTTACAGAAATACATGAAAAAGAGACACAAACTTACAGAAATACATGAAAAAGAAACACAAACTTACAGAAATACATGAAAAAGAGACACAAACTTACAGAAATACATGAAAAAGAAACACAAACGTACAGAAATACATGAAAAAGAAACACAAACTTACAGAAATACATGAAAAAGAAACACAAACTTATAGAAATACATGAAAAAGAAACAAAGTTACAGAAATACATGAAAAAGAAACAAAGTTACAGAAATACATGAAAAAGAAACACAAACTGTTAATTAATGCTTAATAATGCATTAACTAACGTTAATTAAGGGACCCTTACTGTAAAGTGTTACCCACAAACTTACAGAAATACATGAAAAATAGACAAAGTTACAGAAATACATGAAAAAGAAACACAAACTTACAGAAATAAAGTAAAAAGAGACACAAACTTACAGAAATACATGAAAAAGAAACACAAACTTACAGAAATAAAGTAAAAAGAGACACAAACTTACAGAAATACATGAAAAATAAACACAAACTTACAGAAATACATGAAAAAGAAACACAAACTTACAGAAATAAAGTAAAAAGAGACACAAACTTACAGAAATACATGAAAAAGAAACACAAACTTACAGAAATACATGAAAAAGAAACACAAACTTACAGAAATACATGAAAAAGAAAAACAAACTTACAGAAATACATGAAAAAGAATCACAAACTTACAGAAATACATGAAAATGAAACACAAACTGTTAATTAATGCTTAATAATGCATTAACTAACTGTTTATTAATGCATTAACTAATATGCTAATTAATGTTAAGTAATACATAATAATGGTTATTTAACTATTATTACACTGTTAATTAATGCTTAATAATGCATTAACTAACTGTTTATCAATGCATTAACTAATATGCTAATTAATGTTAAGTAATACATAATAATGGTTATTTAACTATTATTACACTGTTAATTAATGCTTAATAATGCATTAACTAACTGTTTATGAATGCATTAACTAATATGCTAATTAATGTTAAGTAATACATAATAATGGTTATTTAACTATTATTAAACTGTTAATTAATGCTTAATAATGCATTAATTAACTGTTTATTAATGCATTAACTAATATGCTAATTAATGTTAAGTAATACATAATAATGGTTATTTAACTATTATTACACTGTTAATTAATGCTTAATAATGCATTAACTAACGTTAATTAAGGGACCCTTACTGTAAAGTGTTACCCACAAACTTACAGAAATACATGAAAAAGAAACACAAACTTACAGAAATAAAGTAAAAAGAGACACAAACTTACAGAAATACATGAAAAAGAAACACAAACTTACAGAAATAAAGTAAAAAGAGACACAAACTTATAGAAATACATGAAAAAGAAACACAAACGTACAGAAATACATGAAAAAGAAAAACAAACTTACAGAAATACATGAAAAAGAATCACAAACTTACAGAAATACATGAAAAAGAAAAACAAACTTACAGAAATACATGAAAAAGAATCACAAACTTACAGAAATACATGAAAATGAAACACAAACTGTTAATTAATGCTTAATAATGCATTAACTAACTGTTTATTAATGCATTAACTAATATGCTAATTAATGTTAAGTAATACATAATAATGGTTATTTAACTATTATTAAACTGTTAATTAATGCTTAATAATGCATTAACTAACGTTAATTAAGGGACCCTTATTGTAAAGTGTTACCCACAAACTTACAGAAATACATGAAAAAGAGACACAAACTTACAGAAATACATGAAAAAGAGACACAAACTTACAGAAATACATGAAAAAGAAACACAAACTTACAGAAATAAAGTAAAAAGAGACACAAACTTACAGAAATACATGAAAAAGAAACACAAACTGTTAATTAATGCTTAATAATGCATTAACTAACTGTTTATTAATGCATTAACTAATATGCTAATTAATGTTAAGTAATACATAATAATGGTTATTTAACTATTATTAAACTGTTAATTAATGCTTAATAATGCATTAATTAACTGTTTATTAATGCATTAACTAATATGCTAATTAATGTTAAGTAATACATAATAATGGTTATTTAACTATTATTACACTGTTAATTAATGCTTAATAATGCATTAACTAACGTTAATTAAGGGACCCTTACTGTAAAGTGTTACCCACAAACTTACAGAAATACATGAAAAATAGACAAAGTTACAGAAATACATGAAAAAGAAACACAAACTTACAGAAATAAAGTAAAAAGAGACACAAACTTACAGAAATACATGAAAAAGAAACACAAACTTACAGAAATAAAGTTAAAAGAGACACAAACTTATAGAAATACATGAAAAAGAAACACAAACTTACAGAAATACATGAAAAAGAAAAACAAACTTACAGAAATACATGAAAAAGAATCACAAACTTACAGAAATACATGAAAAAGAAAAACAAACTTACAGAAATACATGAAAAAGAATCACAAACTTACAGAAATACATGAAAATGAAACACAAACTGTTAATTAATGCTTAATAATGCATTAACTAACTGTTTATTAATGCATTAACTAATATGCTAATTAATGTTAAGTAATACATAATAATGGTTATTTAACTATTATTACACTGTTAATTAATGCTTAATAATGCATTAACTAACTGTTTATCAATGCATTAACTAATATGCTAATTAATGTTAAGTAATACATAATAATGGTTATTTAACTATTATTACACTGTTAATTAATGCTTAATAATGCATTAACTAACTGTTTATCAATGCATTAACTAATATGCTAATTAATGTTAAGTAATACATAATAATGGTTATTTAACTATTATTAAACTGTTAATTAATGCTTAATAATGCATTAATTAACTGTTTATTAATGCATTAACTAATATGCTAATTAATGTTAAGTAATACATAATAATGGTTATTTAACTATTATTACACTGTTAGTTAATGCTTAATAATGCATTAACTAACGTTAATTAAGGGACCCTTACTGTAAAGTGTTACCCACAAACTTACAGAAATACATGAAAAATAGACAAAGTTACAGAAATACATGGAAAAGAAACACAAACTTACAGAAATAAAGTAAAAAGAGACACAAACTTACAGAAATACATGAAAAAGAAACACAAACTTACAGAAATAAAGTAAAAAGAGACACAAACTTATAGAAATACATGAAAAAGAAACACAAACGTACAGAAATACATGAAAAAGAAAAACAAACTTACAGAAATACATGAAAAAGAATCACAAACTTACAGAAATACATGAAAAAGAAAAACAAACTTACAGAAATACATGAAAAAGAATCACAAACTTACAGAAATACATGAAAATGAAACACAAACTGTTAATTAATGCTTAATAATGCATTAACTAACTGTTTATTAATGCATTAACTAATATGCTAATTAATGTTAAGTAATACATAATAATGGTTATTTAACTATTATTACACTGTTAATTAATGCTTAATAATGCATTAACAAACTGTTTATCAATGCATTAACTAATATGCTAATTAATGTTAAGTAATACATAATAATGGTTATTTAACTATTATTACACTGTTAATTAATGCTTAATAATGCATTAACTAACTGTTTATGAATGCATTAACTAATATGCTAATTAATGTTAAGTAATACATAATAATGGTTATTTAACTATTATTAAACTGTTAATTAATGCTTAATAATGCATTAACTAACGTTAATTAAGGGACCCTTATTGTAAAGTGTTACCCACAAACTTACAGAAATACATGAAAAATAGACAAAGTTACAGAAATACATGAAAAAGAAACACAAACTTACAGAAATAAAGTAAAAAGAGACACAAACTTATAGAAATACATGAAAAAGAAACACAAACTTACAGAAATACATGAAAAAGAAAAACAAACTTACAGAAATACATGAAAATGAAACACAAACTGTTAATTAATGCTTAATAATGCATTAACTAACTGTTTATTAATGCATTAACTAATATGCTAATTAATGTTAAGTAATACATAATAATGGTTATTTAACTATTATTACACTGTTAATTAATGCTTAATAATGCATTAACTAACTGTTTATGAATGCATTAACTAATATACTAATTAATGTTAAGTAATACATAATAATGGTTATTTAACTATTATTACACTGTTAATTAATGCTTAATAATGCATTAACTAACTGTTTATGAATGCATTAACTAATATGCTAATTAATGTTAAGTAATACATAATAATGGTTATTTAACTATTATTAAACTGTTAATTAATGCTTAATAATGCATTAACTAACGTTAATTAAGGGACCCTTATTGTAAAGTGTTACCCACAAACTTACAGAAATACATGAAAAAGAGACACAAACTTACAGAAATACATGAAAAAGAGACACAAACTTACAGAAATACATGAAAAAGAAACACAAACTTACAGAAATAAAGTAAAAAGAGACACAAACTTACAGAAATACATGAAAAATAGACAAAGTTACAGAAATACATGAAAAAGAAACACAAACTTACAGAAATAAAGTAAAAAGAGACACAAACTTACAGAAATACATGAAAAAGAAACACAAACTTACAGAAATAAAGTAAAAAGAGACACAAACTTATAGAAATACATGAAAAAGAAACACAAACTTACAGAAATACATGAAAAAGAAAAACAAACTTACAGAAATACATGAAAAAGAATCACAAACTTACAGAAATACATGAAAAAGAAAAACAAACTTACAGAAATACATGAAAAAGAATCACAAACTTACAGAAATACATGAAAATGAAACACAAACTGTTAATTAATGCTTAATAATGCATTAACTAACTGTTTATTAATGCATTAACTAATATGCTAATTAATGTTAAGTAATACATAATAATGGTTATTTAACTATTATTACACTGTTAATTAATGCTTAATAATGCATTAACTAACTGTTTATCAATGCATTAACTAATATGCTAATTAATGTTAAGTAATACATAATAATGGTTATTTAACTATTATTACACTGTTAATTAATGCTTAATAATGCATTAACTAACTGTTTATGAATGCATTAACTAATATGCTAATTAATGTTAAGTAATACATAATAATGGTTATTTAACTATTATTAAACTGTTAATTAATGCTTAATAATGCATTAATTAACTGTTTATTAATGCATTAACTAATATGCTAATTAATGTTAAGTAATACATAATAATGGTTATTTAACTATTATTACACTGTTAATTAATGCTTAATAATGCATTAACTAACGTTAATTAAGGGACCCTTACTGTAAAGTGTTACCCACAAACTTACAGAAATACATGAAAAATAGACAAAGTTACAGAAATACATGAAAAAGAAACACAAACTTACAGAAATAAAGTAAAAAGAGACACAAACTTACAGAAATACATGAAAAAGAAACACAAACTTACAGAAATAAAGTAAAAAGAGACACAAACTTATAGAAATACATGAAAAAGAAACACAAACGTACAGAAATACATGAAAAAGAAAAACAAACTTACAGAAATACATGAAAAAGAATCACAAACTTACAGAAATACATGAAAAAGAAAAACAAACTTACAGAAATACATGAAAAAGAATCACAAACTTACAGAAATACATGAAAATGAAACACAAACTGTTAATTAATGCTTAATAATGCATTAACTAACTGTTTATTAATGCATTAACTAATATGCTAATTAATGTTAAGTAATACATAATAATGGTTATTTAACTATTATTACACTGTTAATTAATGCTTAATAATGCATTAACAAACTGTTTATCAATGCATTAACTAATATGCTAATTAATGTTAAGTAATACATAATAATGGTTATTTAACTATTATTACACTGTTAATTAATGCTTAATAATGCATTAACTAACTGTTTATGAATGCATTAACTAATATGCTAATTAATGTTAAGTAATACATAATAATGGTTATTTAACTATTATTACACTGTTAATTAATGCTTAATAATGCATTAACTAACTGTTTATGAATGCATTAACTAATATGCTAATTAATGTTAAGTAATACATAATAATGGTTATTTAACTATTATTAAACTGTTAATTAATGCTTAATAATGCATTAACTAACGTTAATTAAGGGACCCTTATTGTAAAGTGTTACCCACAAACTTACAGAAATACATGAAAAATAGACAAAGTTACAGAAATACATGAAAAAGAAACACAAACTTACAGAAATAAAGTAAAAAGAGACACAAACTTATAGAAATACATGAAAAAGAAACACAAACTTACAGAAATACATGAAAAAGAAAAACAAACTTACAGAAATACATGAAAATGAAACACAAACTGTTAATTAATGCTTAATAATGCATTAACTAACTGTTTATTAATGCATTAACTAATATGCTAATTAATGTTAAGTAATACATAATAATGGTTATTTAACTATTATTACACTGTTAATTAATGCTTAATAATGCATTAACTAACTGTTTATCAATGCATTAACTAATATGCTAATTAATGTTAAGTAATACATAATAATGGTTATTTAACTATTATTACACTGTTAATTAATGCTTAATAATGCATTAACTAACTGTTTATGAATGCATTAACTAATATGCTAATTAATGTTAAGTAATACATAATAATGGTTATTTAACTATTATTAAACTGTTAATTAATGCTTAATAATGCATTAATTAACTGTTTATTAATGCATTAACTAATATGCTAATTAATGTTAAGTAATACATAATAATGGTTATTTAACTATTATTACACTGTTAATTAATGCTTAATAATGCATTAACTAACTGTTTATGAATGCATTAACTAATATGCTAATTAATGTTAAGTAATACATAATAATGGTTATTTAACTATTATTAAACTGTTAATTAATGCTTAATAATGCATTAACTAACGTTAATTAAGGGACCCTTATTGTAAAGTGTTACCCACAAACTTACAGAAATACATGAAAAAGAGACACAAACTTACAGAAATACATGAAAAAGAGACACAAACTTACAGAAATACATGAAAAAGAAACACAAACTTACAGAAATAAAGTAAAAAGAGACACAAACGTACAGAAATACATGAAAAAGAAAAACAAACTTACAGAAATACATGAAAAAGAATCACAAACTTACAGAAATACATGAAAAAGAAAAACAAACTTACAGAAATACATGAAAAAGAATCACAAACTTACAGAAATACATGAAAATGAAACACAAACTGTTAATTAATGCTTAATAATGCATTAACTAACTGTTTATTAATGCATTAACTAATATGCTAATTAATGTTAAGTAATACATAATAATGGTTATTTAACTATTATTACACTGTTAATTAATGCTTAATAATGCATTAACAAACTGTTTATCAATGCATTAACTAATATGCTAATTAATGTTAAGTAATACATAATAATGGTTATTTAACTATTATTACACTGTTAATTAATGCTTAATAATGCATTAACTAACTGTTTATGAATGCATTAACTAATATGCTAATTAATGTTAAGTAATACATAATAATGGTTATTTAACTATTATTACACTGTTAATTAATGCTTAATAATGCATTAACTAACTGTTTATGAATGCATTAACTAATATGCTAATTAATGTTAAGTAATACATAATAATGGTTATTTAACTATTATTAAACTGTTAATTAATGCTTAATAATGCATTAACTAACGTTAATTAAGGGACCCTTATTGTAAAGTGTTACCCACAAACTTACAGAAATACATGAAAAATAGACAAAGTTACAGAAATACATGAAAAAGAAACACAAACTTACAGAAATAAAGTAAAAAGAGACACAAACTTATAGAAATACATGAAAAAGAAACACAAACTTACAGAAATACATGAAAAAGAAAAACAAACTTACAGAAATACATGAAAATGAAACACAAACTGTTAATTAATGCTTAATAATGCATTAACTAACTGTTTATTAATGCATTAACTAATATGCTAATTAATGTTAAGTAATACATAATAATGGTTATTTAACTATTATTACACTGTTAATTAATGCTTAATAATGCATTAACTAACTGTTTATGAATGCATTAACTAATATGCTAATTAATGTTAAGTAATACATAATAATGGTTATTTAACTATTATTACACTGTTAATTAATGCTTAATAATGCATTAACTAACTGTTTATGAATGCATTAACTAATATGCTAATTAATGTTAAGTAATACATAATAATGGTTATTTAACTATTATTAAACTGTTAATTAATGCTTAATAATGCATTAACTAACGTTAATTAAGGGACCCTTATTGTAAAGTGTTACCCACAAACTTACAGAAATACATGAAAAATAGACAAAGTTACAGAAATACATGAAAAAGAAACACAAACTTACAGAAATAAAGTAAAAAGAGACACAAACTTACAGAAATACATGAAAAAGAAAAACAAACTTACAGAAATACATGAAAAAGAATCACAAACTTACAGAAATACATGAAAATGAAACACAAACTGTTAATTAATGCTTAATAATGCATTAACTAACTGTTTATTAATGCATTAACTAATATGCTAATTAATGTTAAGTAATACATAATAATGGTTATTTAACTATTATTACACTGTTAATTAATGCGTAATAATGCATTAACTAACTGTTTATGAATGCATTAACTAATATGCTAATTAATGTTAAGTAATACATAATAATGGTTATTTAACTATTATTACACTGTTAATTAATGCTTAATAATGCATTAACTAACTGTTTATGAATGCATTAACTAATATGCTAATTAATGTTAAGTAATACATAATAATGGTTATTTAACTATTATTAAACTGTTAATTAATGCTTAATAATGCATTAACTAACGTTAATTAAGGGACCCTTATTGTAAAGTGTTACCCACAAACTTACAGAAATACATGAAAAAGAGACAAAGTTACAGAAATACATGAAAAAGAAACACAAACTTACAGAAATAAAGTAAAAAGAGACACAAACTTACAGAAATACATGAAAAAGAAACACAAACTTACAGAAATAAAGTAAAAAGAGACAGAAACTTACAGAAATACATGAAAAAGAGACACAAACTGTTAATTAATGCTTAATAATGCATTAACTAACTGTTTATTAATGCATTAACTAATATGCTAATTAATGTTAAGTAATACATAATAATGGTTATTTAACTATTATTACACTGTTAATTAATGCTTAATAATGCATTAACTAACGTTAATTAAGGGACCCTTATTGTAAAGTGTTACCCACAAACTTACAGAAATACATGAAAAAGAGACACAAACTTACAGAAATACATGAAAAAGAGACACAAACTTACAGAAATAAAGTAAAAAGAGACACAAACTTACAGAAATACATGAAAAAGAAACACAAACTTACAGAAATACATGAAAAAGAAACACAAACTTACAGAAATACATGAAAAAGAAACACAAACTTACAGAAATACATGAAAAAGAGACACAAACTTACAGAAATAAAAGAAAAAGAAACACAAACTTACAGAAATACATGAAAAAGAAACACAAACTTACAGAAATACATGAAAAAGAGACACAAACTTACAGAAATACATGAAAAAGAGACACAAACTTACAGAAATACATGAAAAAGAAACACAAACTTACAGAAATACATGAAAAAGAGACACAAACTTACAGAAATAAAGTAAAAAGAGACACAAACTTACAAAAATAAAGTAAAAAGAGACACAAACTTACAGAAATACATGAAAAAGAAACACAAAGTTACAGAAATACATGAAAAAGAAACACAAACTTACAGAAATAAAGTAAAAAGAGACACAAACTTACAAAAATACATGAAAAAGAAACACAAACTTACAGAAATACATGAAAAAGAAACACAAACTGTTAATTAATGCTTAATAATGCATTAACAAACTGTTTATCAATGCATTAACTAATATGCTAATTAATGTTAAGTAATACATAATAATGGTTATTTAACTATTATTACACTGTTAATTAATGCTTAATAATGCATTAACTAACTGTTTATGAATGCATTAACTAATATGCTAATTAATGTTAAGTAATACATAATAATGGTTATTTAACTATTATTACACTGTTAATTAATGCTTAATAATGCATTAACTAACTGTTTATGAATGCATTAACTAATATGCTAATTAATGTTAAGTAATACATAATAATGGTTATTTAACTATTATTAAACTGTTAATTAATGCTTAATAATGCATTAACTAACGTTAATTAAGGGACCCTTATTGTAAAGTGTTACCCACAAACTTACAGAAATACATGAAAAATAGACAAAGTTACAGAAATACATGAAAAAGAAACACAAACTTACAGAAATAAAGTAAAAAGAGACACAAACTTATAGAAATACATGAAAAAGAAACACAAACTTACAGAAATACATGAAAAAGAAAAACAAACTTACAGAAATACATGAAAATGAAACACAAACTGTTAATTAATGCTTAATAATGCATTAACTAACTGTTTATTAATGCATTAACTAATATGCTAATTAATGTTAAGTAATACATAATAATGGTTATTTAACTATTATTACACTGTTAATTAATGCTTAATAATGCATTAACTAACTGTTTATGAATGCATTAACTAATATGCTAATTAATGTTAAGTAATACATAATAATGGTTATTTAACTATTATTACACTGTTAATTAATGCTTAATAATGCATTAACTAACTATTTATGAATGCATTAACTAATATGCTAATTAATGTTAAGTAATACATAATAATGGTTATTTAACTATTATTAAACTGTTAATTAATGCTTAATAATGCATTAACTAACGTTAATTAAGGGACCCTTATTGTAAAGTGTTACCCACAAACTTACAGAAATACATGAAAAATAGACAAAGTTACAGAAATACATGAAAAAGAAACACAAACTTACAGAAATAAAGTAAAAAGAGACACAAACTTACAGAAATACATGAAAAAGAAAAACAAACTTACAGAAATACATGAAAAAGAATCACAAACTTACAGAAATACATGAAAATGAAACACAAACTGTTAATTAATGCTTAATAATGCATTAACTAACTGTTTATGAATGCATTAACTAATATGCTAATTAATGTTAAGTAATACATAATAATGGTTATTTAACTATTATTAAACTGTTAATTAATGCTTAATAATTCATTAACTAACAGTTTATTAATGCATTAACGAATATGCTAATTAATGTTAAGTAATACATAATAATGGTTATTTAACTATTATTACACTGTTAATTAATGCTTAATAATGCATTAACTAACTGTTTATGAATGCATTAACTAATATGCTAATTAATGTTAAGTAATACATAATAATGGTTATTTAACTATTATTAAACTGTTAATTAATGCTTAATAATGCATTAACTAACGTTAATTAAGGGACCCTTATTGTAAAGTGTTACCCACAAACTTACAGAAATACATGAAAAAGAGACAAAGTTACAGAAATACATGAAAAAGAAACACAAACTTACAGAAATAAAGTAAAAAGAGACACAAACTTACAGAAATACATGAAAAAAAACCACAAACTGTTAATTAATGCTTAATAATGCATTAACTAACTGTTTATTAATGCATTAACTAATATGCTAATTAATGTTAAGTAATACATAATAATGGTTATTTAACTATTATTACACTGTTAATTAATGCTTAATAATGCATTAACTAACGTTAATTAAGGGACCCTTATTGTAAAGTGTTACCCACAAACTTACAGAAATACATGAAAAAGAGACAAAGTTACAGAAATACATGAAAAAGAGACACAAACTTACAGAAATACATGAAAAAGAAACACAAACTTACAGAAATACATGAAAAAGAGACACAAACTTACAGAAATACATGAAAAAGAGACACAAACTTACAGAAATACATGAAAAAGAAACACAAACTTACAGAAATACATGAAAAAGAGACACAAACTTACAGAAATACATGAAAAAGAGACAAAGTTACAGAAATACATGAAAAAGAAACACAAACTTACAGAAATACATGAAAAAGAAACACAAACTTACAGAAATACATGAAAAAGAAACACAAACTTACAGAAATACATGAAAAAGAGACAAAGTTACAGAAATACATGAAAAAGAGACACAAACTTACAGAAATACATGAAAAAGAAACACAAACTTACAGAAATACATGAAAAAGAGACACAAACTTACAGAAATACATGAAAAAGAAACACAAACTTACAGAAATAAAGTAAAAAGAGGCACAAACTTACAGAAATACATGAAAAAGAGACACAAACTTACAGAAATACATGAAAAAGAGACACAAACTTACAGAAATACATGAAAAAGAAACACAAACTTACAGAAATAAAGTAAAAAGAGACACAAACGTACAGAAATACATGAAAAAGAAAAACAAACTTACAGAAATACATGAAAAAGAGACACAAACTTACAGAAATAAAAGAAAAAGAAACACAAACTTACAGAAATACATGAAAAAGAAACACAAACTTACAGAAATACATGAAAAAGAGACACAAACTTACAGAAATACATGAAAAAGAAACACAAACTTACAGAAATACATGAAAAAGAGACACAAACTTACAGAAATAAAGTAAAAAGAGACACAAACTTACAAAAATAAAGTAAAAAGAGACACAAACTTACAGAAATACATGAAAAAGAAACACAAAGTTACAGAAATACATGAAAAAGAAACACAAACTTACAGAAATACATGAAAAAGAAACACAAACTTACAGAAATACATGAAAAAGAGACACAAACTTACAGAAATAAAGTAAAAAGAGACACAAACTTACAAAAATAAAGTAAAAAGAGACACAAACTTACAGAAATACATGAAAAAGAAACACAAAGTTACAGAAATACATGAAAAAGAAACACAAACTTACAGAAATAAAGTAAAAAGAGACACAAACTTACAAAAATACATGAAAAAGAAAAACAAACTTACAGAAATACATGAAAAAGAGACACAAACTTACAGAAATAAAAGAAAAAGAAACACAAACTTACAGAAATACATGAAAAAGAAACACAAACTTACAGAAATACATGAAAAAGAGACACAAACTTACAGAAATACATGAAAAAGAAACACAAACTTACAGAAATACATGAAAAAGAGACACAAACTTACAGAAATAAAGTAAAAAGAGACACAAACTTACAAAAATAAAGTAAAAAGAGACACAAACTTACAGAAATACATGAAAAAGAAACACAAAGTTACAGAAATACATGAAAAAGAAACACAAACTTACAGAAATAAAGTAAAAAGAGACACAAACTTACAAAAATACATGAAAAAGAAACACAAACTTACAGAAATACATGAAAAAGAAACACAAACTGTTAATTAATGCTTAATAATGCATTAACAAACTGTTTATCAATGCATTAACTAATATGCTAATTAATGTTAAGTAATACATAATAATGGTTATTTAACTATTATTACACTGTTAATTAATGCTTAATAATGCATTAACTAACTGTTTATGAATGCATTAACTAATATGCTAATTAATGTTAAGTAATACATAATAATGGTTATTTAACTATTATTACACTGTTAATTAATGCTTAATAATGCATTAACTAACTGTTTATGAATGCATTAACTAATATGCTAATTAATGTTAAGTAATACATAATAATGGTTATTTAACTATTATTAAACTGTTAATTAATGCTTAATAATGCATTAACTAACGTTAATTAAGGGACCCTTATTGTAAAGTGTTACCCACAAACTTACAGAAATACATGAAAAATAGACAAAGTTACAGAAATACATGAAAAAGAAACACAAACTTACAGAAATAAAGTAAAAAGAGACACAAACTTATAGAAATACATGAAAAAGAAACACAAACTTACAGAAATACATGAAAAAGAAAAACAAACTTACAGAAATACATGAAAATGAAACACAAACTGTTAATTAATGCTTAATAATGCATTAACTAACTGTTTATTAATGCATTAACTAATATGCTAATTAATGTTAAGTAATACATAATAATGGTTATTTAACTATTATTACACTGTTAATTAATGCTTAATAATGCATTAACTAACTGTTTATGAATGCATTAACTAATATGCTAATTAATGTTAAGTAATACATAATAATGGTTATTTAACTATTATTACACTGTTAATTAATGCTTAATAATGCATTAACTAACTGTTTATGAATGCATTAACTAATATGCTAATTAATGTTAAGTAATACATAATAATGGTTATTTAACTATTATTAAACTGTTAATTAATGCTTAATAATGCATTAACTAACGTTAATTAAGGGACCCTTATTGTAAAGTGTTACCCACAAACTTACAGAAATACATGAAAAATAGACAAAGTTACAGAAATGCATGAAAAAGAAACACAAACTTACAGAAATAAAGTAAAAAGAGACACAAACTTACAGAAATACATGAAAAAAAACCACAAACTGTTAATTAATGCTTAATAATGCATTAACTAACTGTTTATTAATGCATTAACTAATATGCTAATTAATGTTAAGTAATACATAATAATGGTTATTTAACTATTATTACACTGTTAATTAATGCTTAATAATGCATTAACTAACGTTAATTAAGGGACCCTTATTGTAAAGTGTTACCCACAAACTTACAGAAATACATGAAAAAGAGACAAAGTTACAGAAATACATGAAAAAGAGACACAAACTTACAGAAATACATGAAAAAGAAACACAAACTTACAGAAATACATGAAAAAGAGACACAAACTTACAGAAATACATGAAAAAGAGACACAAACTTACAGAAATACATGAAAAAGAAACACAAACTTACAGAAATACATGAAAAAGAGACACAAACTTACAGAAATACATGAAAAAGAGACAAAGTTACAGAAATACATGAAAAAGAAACACAAACTTACAGAAATACATGAAAAAGAAACACAAACTTACAGAAATACATGAAAAAGAAACACAAACTTACAGAAATACATGAAAAAGAGACAAAGTTACAGAAATACATGAAAAAGAGACACAAACTTACAGAAATACATGAAAAAGAAACACAAACTTACAGAAATACATGAAAAAGAGACACAAACTTACAGAAATACATGAAAAAGAAACACAAACTTACAGAAATAAAGTAAAAAGAGGCACAAACCTACAGAAATACATGAAAAAGAGACACAAACTTACAGAAATACATGAAAAAGAGACACAAACTTACAGAAATACATGAAAAAGAAACACAAACTTACAGAAATAAAGTAAAAAGAGACACAAACGTACAGAAATACATGAAAAAGAAAAACAAACTTACAGAAATACATGAAAAAGAGACACAAACTTACAGAAATAAAAGAAAAAGAAACACAAACTTACAGAAATACATGAAAAAGAAACACAAACTTACAGAAATACATGAAAAAGAGACACAAACTTACAGAAATACATGAAAAAGAAACACAAACTTACAGAAATACATGAAAAAGAGACACAAACTTACAGAAATAAAGTAAAAAGAGACACAAACTTACAAAAATAAAGTAAAAAGAGACACAAACTTACAGAAATACATGAAAAAGAAACACAAAGTTACAGAAATACATGAAAAAGAAACACAAACTTACAGAAATAAAGTAAAAAGAGACACAAACTTACAAAAATACATGAAAAAGAAACACAAACTTACAGAAATACATGAAAAAGAAACACAAACTGTTAATTAATGCTTAATAATGCATTAACAAACTGTTTATCAATGCATTAACTAATATGCTAATTAATGTTAAGTAATACATAATAATGGTTATTTAACTATTATTACACTGTTAATTAATGCTTAATAATGCATTAACTAACTGTTTATGAATGCATTAACTAATATGCTAATTAATGTTAAGTAATACATAATAATGGTTATTTAACTATTATTACACTGTTAATTAATGCTTAATAATGCATTAACTAACTGTTTATGAATGCATTAACTAATATGCTAATTAATGTTAAGTAATACATAATAATGGTTATTTAACTATTATTAAACTGTTAATTAATGCTTAATAATGCATTAACTAACGTTAATTAAGGGACCCTTATTGTAAAGTGTTACCCACAAACTTACAGAAATACATGAAAAATAGACAAAGTTACAGAAATACATGAAAAAGAAACACAAACTTACAGAAATAAAGTAAAAAGAGACACAAACTTATAGAAATACATGAAAAAGAAACACAAACTTACAGAAATACATGAAAAAGAAAAACAAACTTACAGAAATACATGAAAATGAAACACAAACTGTTAATTAATGCTTAATAATGCATTAACTAACTGTTTATTAATGCATTAACTAATATGCTAATTAATGTTAAGTAATACATAATAATGGTTATTTAACTATTATTACACTGTTAATTAATGCTTAATAATGCATTAACTAACTGTTTATGAATGCATTAACTAATATGCTAATTAATGTTAAGTAAAACATAATAATGGTTATTTAACTATTATTACACTGTTAATTAATGCTTAATAATGCATTAACTAACTGTGTATTAATGCATTAACTAATATGCTAATTAATGTTAAGTAATACATAATAATGGTTATTTAACTATTATTAAACTGTTAATTAATGCTTAATAATGCATTAACTAACGTTAATTAAGGGACCCTTATTGTAAAGTGTTACCCACAAACTTACAGAAATACATGAAAAAGAGACAAAGTTACAGAAATACATGAAAAAGAAACACAAACTTACAGAAATAAAGTAAAAAGAGACACAAACTTACAGAAATACATGAAAAAGAAACACAAACTTACAGAAATAAAGTAAAAAGAGACACAAACTTACAGAAATACATGAAAAAAAAACACAAACTGTTAATTAATGCTTAATAATGCATTAACTAACTGTTTATTAATGCATTAACTAATATGCTAATTAATGTTAAGTAATACATAATAATGGTTATTTAACTATTATAACACTGTTAATTAATGCTTAATAATGCATTAAATATCGTTAATTAAGGGACCCTTATTGTAAAGTGTTACCCACAAACTTACAGAAATACATGAAAAAGAAACACAAACTTACAGAAATAAAGTAAAAAGAGACACAAACTTACAGAAATACATGAATAAGAAACACAAACTGTTAATTAATGCTTAATAATGCATTAACTAACTGTTTATTAATGCATTAACTAATATGCTAATTAATGTTAAGTAATACATAATAATGGTTATTTAACTATTATAACACTGTTAATTAATGCTTAATAATGCATTAAATAACGTTAATTAAGGGACCCTTATTGTAAAGTGTTACCCACAAACTTACAGAAATACATGAAAAAGAGACACAAACTTACAGAAATACATGAAAAAGAAACACAAACTTACAGAAATACATGAAAAAGAGACACAAACTTACAGAAATACATGAAAAAGAGACACAAACTTACAGAAATACATGAAAAAGAGACACAAACTTACAGAAATACATGAAAAAGAGACACAAACTTACAGAAATAAATGAAAAAGAAACACAAACTTACAGAAATACATGAAAAAGAAACACAAACTTACAGAAATACATGAAAAAGAAACACAAACTTACAGAAATACATGAAAAAGAAACACAAACTTACAGAAATAAAGTAAAAAGAAACACAAACTTACAGAAATAAAGTAAAAAGAAACACAAACTTATAGAAATACATGAAAAAAGAAACACAAACTTATAGAAATACATGAAAAAGAAACACAAACTTACAGAAATACATGAAAAAGAGACAAAGTTACAGAAATACATGAAAAAGAGACAAAGTTACAGAAATACATGAAAAAGAAACACAAACTTACAGAAATACATGAAAAAGAAACACAAACTGTTAATTAATGCTTAATAATGCATTAACTAACTGTTTATTAATGCATTAACTAATATGCTAATTAATGTTAAGTTATACATAATAATGGTTATTTAACTATTATTACACTGTTAATTAATGCTTAATAATGCATTAACTAACTGTTTATTAATGCATTAACTAATATGCTAATTAATGTTAAGTAATACATAATAATGGTTATTTAACTATTATTACACTGTTAATTAATGCTTAATAATGCATTAACTAACGTTAATTAAGGGACCCTTATTGTAAAGTGTTACCCACAAACTTACAGAAATACATGAAAAAGAGACAAAGTTACAGAAATACATGAAAAAGAAACACAAACTTACAGAAATAAAGTAAAAAGAGACACAAACTTACAGAAATACATGAAAAAGAAACACAAACTTACAGAAATAAAGTAAAAAGAGACACAAACTTACAGAAATACATGAAAAAGAAACACAAACTTACAGAAATAAAGTAAAAAGAGACACAAACTTACAGAAATACATGAAAAAGAAACACAAACTTACAGAAATAAAGTAAAAAGAGACACAAACTTACAGAAATACATGAAAAAGAGACACAAACTTACAGAAATACATGAAAAAGAGACACAAACTTACAGAACTACATGAAAAAGAGACACAAACTTACAGAAATACATGAAAAAGAAACAAACTGTTAATTAATGCTTAATAATGCATTAACTAACTGTTTATTAATGCATTAACTAATATGCTAATTAATGTTAAGTAATACATAATAATGGTTATTTAACTATTATAACACTGTTAATTAATGCTTAATAATGCATTAAATAACGTTAATTAAGGGACCCTTATTGTAAAGTGTTACCCACAAACTTACAGAAATACATGAAAAAGAGACACAAACTTACAGAAATACATGAAAAAGAGACAAAGTTACAGAAATACATGAAAAAGAGACACAAACTGTTAATTAATGCTTAATAATGCATTAACTAACTGTTTATGAATGCATTAACTAATATGCTAATTAATGTTAAGTAATACATAATAATGGTTATTTAACTATTATAACACTGTTAATTAATGCTTAATAATGCATTAAATAACGTTAATTAAGGGACCCTTATTGTAAAGTGTTACCCACAAACTTACAGAAATACATGAAAAAGAGACACAAACTTACAGAAATACATGAAAAAGAAACACAAACTTACAGAAATACATGAAAAAGAGACACAAACTTACAGAAATACATGAAAAAGAAACACAAACTTACAGAAATAAAGTAAAAAGAGGCACAAACCTACAGAAATACATGAAAAAGAGACACAAACTTACAGAAATACATGAAAAAGAGACACAAACTTACAGAAATACATGAAAAAGAGACACAAACTTACAGAAATACATGAAAAAGAGACACAAACTTACAGAAATACATGAAAAAGAAACACAAACTTACAGAAATACATGAAAAAGAAACACAAACTTACAGAAATACATGAAAAAGAAACACAAACTTACAGAAATAAAGTAAAAAGAGACACAAACTTACAGAAATACATGAAAAAGAGACACAAACTTACAGAAATACATGAAAAAGAATCACAAACTTACAGAAATACATGAAAAAGAGACAAAGTTACAGAAATACATGAAAAAGAAACACAAACTTACAGAAATAAAGTAAAAAGAGACACAAACGTACAGAAATACATGAAAAAGAAACACAAACTTACAGAAATACATGAAAAAGAAACACAAACTGTTAATTAATGCTTAATAATGCATTAACTAACTGTTTATTAATGCATTAACTAATATGCTAATTAATGTTAAGTAATACATAATAATGGTTATTTAACTATTATTACACTGTTAATTAATGCTTAATAATGCATTAACTAACTGTTTATGAATGCATTAACTAATATGCTAATTAATGTTAAGTAATACATAATAATGGTTATTTAACTATTATTAAACTGTTAATTAATGCTTAATAATGCATTAACTAACTGTTTATGAATGCATTAACTAATATGCTAATTAATGTTAAGTAATACATAATAATGGTTATTTAACTATTATTACACTGTTAATTAATGCTTAATAATGCATTAACTAACTGTTTATGAATGCATTAACTAATATGCTAATTAATGTTAAGTAATACATAATAATGGTTATTTAACTATTATTACACTGTTAATTAATGCTTAATAATGCATTAACTAACTGTTTATGAATGCATTAACTAATATGCTAATTAATGTTAAGTAATACATAATAATGGTTATTTAACTATTATTAAACTGTTAATTAATGCTTAATAATGCATTAACTAACTGTTTATTAATGCATTAACTAATATGCTAATTAATGTTAAGTAATACATAATAATGGTTATTTAACTATTATTACACTGTTAATTAATGCTTAATAATGCATTAACTAACTGTTTATGAATGCATTAACTAATATGCTAAGTAATGTTAAGTAATACATAATAATGGTTATTTAACTATTATTACACTGTTAATTAATGCTTAATAATGCATTAACTAACTGTTTATTAATGCATTAACTAATATGCTAATTAATGTTAAGTAATACATAATAATGGTTATTTAACTATTATTACACTGTCAATTAATGCTTAATAATGCATTAACTAACTGTTTATGAATGCATTAACTAATATGCTAATTAATGTTAAGTAATACATAATAATGGTTATTTAACTATTATTAAACTGTTAATTAATGCTTAATAATGCATTAACTAACGTTAATTAAGGGACCCTTATTGTAAAGTGTTACCCACAAACTTACAGAAATACATGAAAAAGAGACAAAGTTACAGAAATACATGAAAAAGAAACACAAACTTACAGAAATAAAGTAAAAAGAGACACAAACTTACAGAAATACATGAAAAAGAAACACAAACTTACAGAAATAAAGTAAAAAGAGACACAAACTTACAGAAATACATGAAAAAGAAACACAAACTGTTAATTAATGCTTAATAATGCATTAACTAACTGTTTATTAATGCATTAACTAATATGCTAATTAATGTTAAGTAATACATAATAATGGTTATTTAACTATTATTACACTGTTAATTAATGCTTAATAATGCATTAACTAACGTTAATTAAGGGACCCTTATTGTAAAGTGTTACCCACAAACTTACAGAAATACATGAAAAAGAGACACAAACTTACAGAAATACATGAAAAAGAAACACAAACTTACAGAAATACATGAAAAAGAAACACAAACTTACAGAAATACATGAAAAAGAAACACAAACTTACAGAAATACATGAAAAAGAGACACAAACTTACAGAAATACATGAAAAAGAAACACAAACTTACAGAAATACATGAAAAAGAAACACAAACTTACAGAAATACATGAAAAAGAAACACAAACTTACAGAAATACATGAAAAAGAGACACAAACTTACAGAAATAAAGTAAAAAGAGACACAAACTTACAGAAATACATGAAAAAGAAACACAAACTTACAGAAATAAAAGAAAAAGAAACACAAACTTACAGAAATACATGAAAAAGAGACACAAACTTACAGAAATAAAGTAAAAAGAGACACAAACTTACATAAATAAAGTAAAAAGAGACACAAACTCACAGAAATATTTTAAAAAGAGACACAAACTTACAGAAATACATGAAAAAGAGACACAAACTTACAGAAATACATGAAAAATAAACACAAACTTACAGAAATACATGAAAAAGAAACACAAACTTACAGAAATACATGAAAAAGAAACACAAACTTACAGAAATACATGAAAAAGAAACACAAACTTACAGAAATACATGAAAAAGAAACACAAACTTACAGAAATACATGAAAAAGAGACACAAACTTACAGAAATACATGAAAAAGAAACACAAACTTACAGAAATAAAGTAAAAAGAGACACAAACTTACAGAAATAAAGTAAAAAGAGACACAAACTTACAGAAATAAAAGAAAAAGAAACACAAACTTACAGAAATACATGAAAAAGAAACACAAACTTACAGAAATAAAGTAAAAAGAGACACAAACTTACAGAAATAAAGTAAAAAGAGACACAAACTTACAGAAATACATGAAAAAGAAACACAAACTTACAGAAATACATGAAAAAGAAACACAAACTGTTAATTAATGCTTAATAATGCATTAACTAACTGTTTATTAATGCATTAACTAATATGCTAATTAATGTTAAGTAATACATAATAATGGTTATTTAACTATTATTACACTGTTAATTAATGCTTAATAATGCATTAACTAACGTTAATTAAGGGACCCTTATTGTAAAGTGTTACCCACAAACTTACAGAAATACATGAAAAAGAGACACAAACTTACAGAAATACATGAAAAAGAGACAAACTTATAGAAATACATGAAAAAGAAACACAAACTTACAGAAATAAAGTAAAAAGAGACACAAACTTACAGAAATAAAGTAAAAAGAGACACAAACTTACAGAAATAAAGTAAAAAGAGACACAAACTTACAGAAATAAAGTAAAAAGAGACACAAACTTATAGAAATAAGTACGTTTTACGCCGTAAAAAGTCCCAGTAAGCCAGAGGCTAATATTGAGAATTGTGGGTACTCTGTACCGGTGGGTACTGGCCCACTTAAAGCACTGCCCACGTGTGAGACGGTGCTGGATGTTGCACATCAGTTCCCCCCTCGTCCCCCTCGTCCTCCCACCTGGCCAGGTTAGCAAACACGCCACTGCCCCCCCGCCGTTTGTTTGTCCGCGCAGAGGTAAACGCTGCGTCTGATCCGGGGGAAAAAGGGACGAATCACGATTCTAATTAGCTTCCTCGCGCCGTCCTGCGGCAGCTGGACAAACAGGTTCTGGTAAACACGGTGTCGGGCCCGGCGGCGGCGGCGGCGTGTAAACAGCTAATCTCTGGGGCTCGTTCAGAAACATCTGAGGATTAAAGCCGGGAGACGCCGAGCAGCTGGTTCTGCCCCCCCCCCTCAAGTCTGGGCCGTCTCGGTTCTGAGGAGACACGACCTCAGATGAACCGCTAGAGGGAACGAGGACGGATCGGGGGACGAGGACGGCGTTGAATCACCGGGGGCCTCGTCTTCAGCCTAAACCAGATTTAAACCAGTCTTAAACCATTTTAACTTGCTGATTCTTCAACGTTGTCCGTTGTGACTCTGAATACTACTTAAAAAACATCTATCCAAGTAATGGTTTCGGTATGGAATAGTTGTGTATGTAATATGATTGTACATGAGATATAATGGTATTATTGCATAGTAGTGTTATTATATAATAGATATATATGAGTATGTGTGTATGTATGTATATGTGTATACATATGTATATATGTATGTCTGTGTGAATATAATATAGAATTGACTTGGAATGTTAGATATGATAGAGTATTATATGATGGGTATATGTATGTGTGTGTATGTGTGTATGTATATATATATATATATATATATATATGTATATATGTATATATTAGGTATATAT
>NW_026906364.1:0-40423 GCF_033807715.1 Cololabis saira | reverse complement strand
TGAGAAATTTAAACAGCCACTTACCTTTTTCCTTTGCATCTGTGTCTGCTCCTCGTGGATTCAACAACATCCGGGAAATGATAAAGGAATTTCAAAGTTTTTTATGTGAGCACCACAATCAAATTTTTGAGAAATTTAAACAGCCACTTACCTTTTTTCCTTTGCATCTGTGTCTGCTCCTCATGGATTCAACAACATCCGGGAAATGATAAAGGAATTTCAAAGTTTTTTATGTGAGCACCACAAAAATTTTTTTGAGAAATTTAAACAGCCACTTACCTTTTTTCCTTTGTATCTGTGTCTGCTCCTCGTGGATTCAGCAACATCTGCAAAAGATAAAGGTATTTCAAAGTTTTTTATGTGAGCACCATAATCCAATTTTTGAGAAATTTAAACAGCCACTTACCTTTTTTCCTTTGCATCTGTGTCTGCTCCTCGTGGATTCAGCAACATGTGCAAAAGATAAAGGTATTTCAAAGTTTTTTATGTGAGCACCACAATAAAATTTTTGAAAAATTTAAACAGCCACTTACCTTTTTTTCCTTTGCATCTGTGTCTGCTCCTCGTGGATTCAGCAACATGTGCAAAAGATAAAGGTATTTCAAAGTTTTTTATGTGAGCACCATAATCCAATTTTTGAAAAATTTAAACAGCCACTTACCTTTTTTCCTTTGCATCTGTGTCTGCTCCTCGTGGATTCAGCAACATCTGCAAAAGATAAAGGTATTTCAAAGTTCTTTATGTGAGCACCATAATCCAATTTTTGAGAAATTTAAACAGCCACTTACCATTTTTCCTTTGCATCTGTGAGTTTCTCCTCCTTGCGGATTCAGCAACATCCGGAAATGATGAAGGTATTTCAAAGTTTTTTATATGAGCACCACAATCACATTTTTGACAAATTTAAACAGCCACTTACCTTTTTTCCTTTGCATCTGTGTCTGCTCCTCGTGGATTCAGCAACATCTGCAAAAGATAAAGGTATTTCAAAGTTTTTTATGTGAGCACCACAATAAAATTTTTGAGAAATTTAAACAGCCACTTACCTTTTTTCCTTTGCATCTGTGTCTGCTCCTCGTGGATTCAGCAACATCTGCAAAAGATAAAGGTATTTCAAAGTATTTTATGTGAGCACCACAATAAAATTTTTGAGAAATTTAAACAGCCACTTACCTTTTTTCCTTTGCATCTGTGAGTTTCTCCTCCTTGTGGATTCAGCAAAATTTGGAAAAGATAAAGGCATTTTAACGTTTTTTATGTGAGCACCATAATCCAATTTTGGAGAAATTTAAACAGCCACTTACCTTTTTTGCCTTTGCATCTGTGTCTGCTCCTCGTGGATTCAGCAACATCTGCAAAAGATAAAGGTATTTCAAAGTTTTTTATGTGAGCACCATAATCAAATTTTGGAGAAATTTAAACAGCCACTTACCTTTTTTCCTTTGCATCTGTGAGTGTCTGCTCCTCGTGGATTCAGCAACATCTGCAAAAGATAAAGGTATTTCAAAGTTTTTTATGTGAGCACCACAATAAAATTTTTGAGAAATTTAAACAGCCACTTACCTTTTTTCCTTTGCATCTGTGTCTGCTCCTCGTGGATTCAGCAACATCCGGAAATGATGAAGGTATTTCAAAGTTTTTTATGTGAGCACCACAATCACATTTTTGACCAATTTAAACAGCCACTTACCTTTTTTTCCTTTGCATCTGTGTCTGCTCCTCGTGGATTCAGCAACATCTGCAAAAGATAAAGGTATTTCAAAGTTTTTTATGTGAGCACCACAATAAAATTTTTGAAAAATTTAAACAGCCACTTACCTTTTTTCCTTTGCATCTGTGTCTGCTCCTCGTGGATTCAGCAACATCTGCAAAAGATAAAGGTAATTCAAAATTTTTTTATGTGAGCACCACAATAAAATTTTTGAAAAATTTAAACAGCCACTTACCTTTTTTTCCTTTGCATCTGTGTCTGCTCCTCGTGGATTCAGCAACATGTGCAAAAGATAAAGGTATTTCAAAGTTTTTTATGTGAGCACCATAATCCAATTTTTGAGAAATTTAAACAGCCACTTACCTTTTTTCCTTTGCATCTGTGTCTGCTCCTCGTGGATTTAGCAACATCTGCAAAAGATAAAGGTATTTCAAAGTTTTTTATGTGAGCACCACTATCACATTTTTGAGAAATTTAAACAGCCACTTATCTTTTTTCTTTTGCATCTGTGAGTTTCTCCTCCTTGTGGATTCAGCAAAATTTGGAAAAGATAAAGGCATTTTAACGTTTTTTATGTGAGCACCATAATCTAATTTTTGAGAAATTTAAACAGCCACTTAACTTTTTTCCTTTGCATCTGTGTCTGCTCCTCGTGGATTCAGCAACATCTGCAAAAGATAAAGGTATTTCAAAGTTTTTTATGTGAGCACCACAATAAGATTTTTGAGAAATTTAAACAGCCACTTACCTTTTTTCCTTTGCATCTGTGTCTGCTCCTCGTGGATTCAGCAACATCCGGAAATGATAAAGGCACTTCAAGTTTTTTTATGTGAGCACCATAATCCAATTTTTGAGAAATTTAAACAGCCACTTACCTTTTTTCCTTTGCATCTGTGTCTGCTCCTCGTGGATTCAGCAACATCTGCAAAAGATAAAGGTATTTCAAAGTTTTTTATGTGAGCACCATAATCCAATTTTTGAGAAATTTAAACAGCCACTTACCTTTTTTCCTTTGCATCTGTCTCTGCACCTCGTGGATTCAGCAACATCTGCAAAAGATAAAGGTATTTCAAAGTTTTTTATGTGAGCACCACTATCAAATTTTTGAGAAACTTAAACAGCCACTTATCTTTTTTCCTTTGCATCTGTGAGTTTCTCCTCCTTGTGGATTCAGCAAAATTTGGAAAAGATAAAGGCATTTTAACGTTTTTTATGTGAGCACCATAATCTAATTTTTGAGAAATTTAAACAGCCACTTACCTTTTTTCCTTTGCATCTGTGTCTGCTCCTCGTGGATTCAGCAACATCCGGAAATGATAAAGGCACTTCAAGTTTTTTATGTGAGCACCATAATCCAATTTTTGAGAAATTTAAACAGCCACTTACCTTTTTTCCTTTGCATCTGTGTCTGCTCCTCATGGATTCAGCAACATCTGCAAAAGATAAAGGAATTTCAAAGTTTTTTATGTGAGCACCACAATAAAATTTTTGAGAAATTTAAACAGCCACTTACCTTTTTTCCTTTGCATCTGTGTCTGCTCCTCGTGGATTCAGCAACATGTGCAAAAGATAAAGGTATTTCAAAGTTTTTTATGTGAGCACCACTATCACATTTTTGAGAAATTTAAACAGCCACTTACCTTTTTTCCTTTGCATCTGTGAGTTTCTCCTCCTTGTGGATTCAGCAAAATTTGGAAAAGATAAAGGCATTTTAACGTTTTTTATGTGAGCACCATAATCAAATTTTGGAGAAATTTAAACAGCCACTTACCTTTTTTCCTTTGCATCTGTGTCTGCTCCTCGTGGATTCAGCAACATCTGCAAAAGATAAAGGTATTTAAAAGTTTTTTATGTGAGCACCATAATCCAATTTTTGAGAAATTTAAACAGCCACTTACCTTTTTTCCTTTGCATCTGTGTCTGCTCCTCGTGGATTCAGCAACATATGCAAAAGATAAAGGTATTTCAAAGTTTTTTATGTGAGCACCATAATCCAATTTTTGAGAAATTTAAACAGCCACTTACCTTTTTTCCTTTGCATCTGTGTCTGCTCCTCGTGGATTCAACAACATCCGGGAAATGATAAAGGAATTTCAAAGTTTTTTATGTGAGCACCATAATCAAATTTTTGAGAAATTTAAACAGCCACTTACCTTTTTTCCTTTGCATCTGTGTCTGCTCCTCGTGGATTCAGCAACATCTGCAAAAGATAAAGGTATTTCAAACTTTTTTATGTGAGCACCACAATAACATTTTTGAGAAATTTAAACAGCCACTTACCTTTTTTCCTTTGCATCTGTGTCTGCTCCTCGTGGATTCAACAACATCCGGAAATGATAAAGGAATTTCAACGTTTTTTATGTGAGCACCATAATCCAATTTTTGAGAAATTTAAACAGCCACTTACCTTTTTTCCTTTGCATCTGTGTCTGCTCCTCGTGGATTCAGCAACATCTGCAAAAGATAAAGGTATTTAAAAGTTTTTTATGTGAGCACCATAATCCAATTTTTGAGAAATTTAAACAGCCACTTACCTTTTTTCCTTTGCATCTGTGTCTGCTCCTCGTGGATTCAGCAACATATGCAAAAGATAAAGGTATTTCAAAGTTTTTTATGTGAGCACCATAATCCAATTTTTGAGAAATTTAAACAGCCACTTACCTTTTTTCCTTTGCATCTGTGTCTGCTCCTCGTGGATTCAACAACATCCGGAAATGATAAAGGAATTTCAACGTTTTTTATGTGAGCACCATAATCCAATTTTTGAGAAATTTAAACAGCCACTTACCTTTTTTCCTTTGCATCTGTTTCTGCTCCTCGTGGATTCAGCAACATCTGCAAAAGATAAAGGTATTTCAAAGTTTTTTATGTGAGCACCACAATAAAATTTTTGAGAAATTTAAACAGCCACTTACCTTTTTTCCTTTGCATCTGTGTCTGCTCCTCGTGGATTCAACAACATCCGGAAATGATAAAGGAATTTCAACGTTTTTTATGTGAGCACCATAATCTAATTTTTGAGAAATTTAAACAGCCACTTACCTTTTTTCCTTTGCATCTGTGAGTTTCTCCTCCTTGTGGATTCAGCAAAATTTGGAAAAGATAAAGGCATTTTAACATTTTTTATGTGAGCACCATAATCTAATTTTTGAGAAATTTAAACAGCCACTTACCTTTTTTCCTTTGCATCTGTGAGTGTCTGCTCCTCGTGGATTCAGCAACATCTGCAAAAGATAAAGGTATTTCAAAGTTTTTTATGTGAGCACCATAATCCAATTTTTGAGAAATTTAAACAGCCACTTACCTTTTTTCCTTTGCATCTGTGTCTGCTCCTCGTGGATTCAGCAACATCTGCAAAAGATAAAGGTATTTCAAAGTTTTTTATGTGAGCACCACTATCACATTTTTGAGAAATTTAAACAGCCACTTACCTTTTTTCCTTTGCATCTGTGAGTTTCTCCTCCTTGTGGATTCAGCAAAATTTGGAAAAGATAAAGGCATTTTAACGTTTTTTATGTGAGCACCATAATCAAATTTTGGAGAAATTTAAACAGCCACTTACCTTTTTTCCTTTGCATCTGTGTCTGCTCCTCGTGGATTCAGCAACATCTGCAAAAGATAAAGGTATTTAAAAGTATTTTATGTGAGCACCACAATAAAATTTTTGAGAAATTTAAACAGCCACTTACCTTTTTTCCTTTGCATCTGTGTCTGCTCCTCGTGGATTCAGCAACATCTGCAAAAGATAAAGGTATTTCAAAGTTTTTTATGTGAGCACCATAATCCAATTTTTGAGAAATTTAAACAGCCACTTACCTTTTTTCCTTTGCATCTGTGTCTGCTCCTCGTGGATTCAACAACATCCGGAAATGATAAAGGAATTTCAACGTTTTTTATGTGAGCACCATAATCTAATTTTTGAGAAATTTAAACAGCCACTTACCTTTTTTCCTTTGCATCTGTCTCTGCTCCTCGTGGATTCAGCAACATCTGCAAAAGATAAAGGTATTTCAAAGTTTTTTATGTGAGCACCACTATCAAATTTTTGAGAAATTTAAACAGCCACTTACCTTTTTTCCTTTGCATCTGTGTCTGCTCCTCGTGGATTCAGCAACATCTGCAAAAGATAAAGGTATTTCAAAGTTTTTTATGTGAGCATCACTATCAAATTTTTGAGAAATTTAAACAGCCACTTACCTTTTTTCCTTTGCATCTGTGAGTTTCTCCTCCTTGTGGATTCAGCAAAATTTGGAAAAGATAAAGGCATTTTAACATTTTTTATGTGAGCACCATAATCTAATTTTTGAGAAATTTAAACAGCCACTTACCTTTTTTCCTTTGCATCTGTGTCTGCTCCTCGTGGATTCAGCAACATCTGCAAAAGATAAAGGTATTTCAAAGTTTTTTATGTGAGCACCACTATCACATTTTTGAGAAATTTAAACAGCCACTTACCTTTTTTCCTTTGCATCTGTGAGTTTCTCCTCCTTGTGGATTCAGCAAAATTTGGAAAAGATAAAGGCATTTTAACGTTTTTTATGTGAGCACTATAATCAAATTTTTGAGAAATTTAAACAGCCACTTACCTTTTTTCCTTTGCATCTGTGAGTGTCTGCTCCTCGTGGATTCAGCAACATATGCAAAAGATAAAGGTATTTCAAAGTTTTTTATGTGACCACCACAATAAAATTTTTGAGAAATTTAAACAGCCACTTACCTTTTTTCCTTTGCATCTGTGAGTGTCTGCTCCTCGTGGATTCAGCAAAATTTGGAAAAGATAAAGGCACTTCAAGTTTTTTTTTATGTGAACACCATAATGAAATGTTTGAGAAATTTAAACAGCCACTTACCTTTTTTCCTTTGCATCTGTGTCTGCTCCTCGTGGATTCAGCAACATGTGCAAAAGATAAAGGTATTTCAAAGTTTTTTATGTGAGCACCATAATCCAATTTTTGAAAAATTTAAACAGCCACTTACCTTTTTTCCTTTGCATCTGTGTCTGCTCCTCGTGGATTCAGCAACATCTGCAAAAGATAAAGGTATTTCAAAGTTTTTTATGTGAGCACCATAATCCAATTTTTGAGAAATTTAAACAGCCACTTACCTTTTTTCCTTTGCATCTGTGTCTGCTCCTCGTGGATTCAACAACATCCGGAAATGATAAAGGAATTTCAACGTTTTTTATGTGAGCACCATAATCTAATTTTTGAGAAATTTAAACAGCCACTTACCTTTTTTCCTTTGCATCTGTCTCTGCTCCTCGTGGATTCAGCAACATCTGCAAAAGAGAAAGGTATTTCAAAGTTTTTTATGTGAGCACCACTATCAAATTTTTGAGAAATTTAAACAGCCACTTACCTTTTTTCCTTTGCATCTGTGTCTGCTCCTCGTGGATTCAGCAACATCTGCAAAAGATAAAGGTATTTCAAAGTTTTTTATGTGAGCATCACTATCAAATTTTTGAGAAATTTAAACAGCCACTTACCTTTTTTCCTTTGCATCTGTGAGTTTCTCCTCCTTGTGGATTCAGCAAAATTTGGAAAAGATAAAGGCATTTTAACGTTTTTTATGTGAGCACTATAATCAAATTTTTGAGAAATTTAAACAGCCACTTACCTTTTTTCCTTTGCATCTGTGAGTGTCTGCTCCTCGTGGATTCAGCAACATATGCAAAAGATAAAGGTATTTCAAAGTTTTTTATGTGACCACCACAATAAAATTTTTGAGAAATTTAAACAGCCACTTACCTTTTTTCCTTTGCATCTGTGAGTGTCTGCTCCTCGTGGATTCAGCAAAATTTGGAAAAGATAAAGGCACTTCAAGTTTTTTTTTATGTGAACACCATAATGAAATGTTTGAGAAATTTAAACAGCCACTTACCTTTTTTCCTTTGCATCTGTGTCTGCTCCTCGTGGATTCAGCAACATGTGCAAAAGATAAAGGTATTTCAAAGTTTTTTATGTGAGCACCATAATCCAATTTTTGAAAAATTTAAACAGCCACTTACCTTTTTTCCTTTGCATCTGTGTCTGCTCCTCGTGGATTCAGCAACATCTGCAAAAGATAAAGGTATTTCAAAGTTTTTTATGTGAGCACCATAATCCAATTTTTGAGAAATTTAAACAGCCACTTACCTTTTTTCCTTTGCATCTGTGTCTGCTCCTCGTGGATTCAACAACATCCGGAAATGATAAAGGAATTTCAACGTTTTTTATGTGAGCACCATAATCAAATTTTTGAGAAATTTAAACAGCCACTTACCTTTTTTCCTTTGCATCTGTGTCTGCTCCTCGTGGATTCAGCAACATCTGCAAAAGATAAAGGTATTTCAAAGTTTTTTATGTGAGCATCACTATCAAATTTTTGAGAAATTTAAACAGCCACTTACCTTTTTTCCTTTGCATCTGTGAGTTTCTCCTCCTTGTGGATTCAGCAAAATTTGGAAAAGATAAAGGCATTTTAACATTTTTTATGTGAGCACCATAATCTAATTTTTGAGAAATTTAAACAGCCACTTACCTTTTTTCCTTTGCATCTGTGTCTGCTCCTCGTGGATTCAGCAACATCTGCAAAAGATAAAGGTAATTCCAAGTTTTTTATGTGAGCACCTCAATAAAATTTTTGAAAAATTTAAACAGCCACTTACCTTTTTTCCTTTGCATCTGTGTCTGCTCCTCGTGGATTCAGCAACATCTGCAAAAGATAAAGGTATTTCAAAGTTTTTTATGTGAGCACCACTATCAAATTTTTGAGAAATTTAAACAGCCACTTACCTTTTTTCCTTTGCATCTGTGAGTTTCTCCTCCTTGTGGATTCAGCAAAATTTGGAAAAGATAAAGGCATTTTAACATTTTTTATGTGAGCACCATAATCTAATTTTTGAGAAATTTAAACAGCCACTTACCTTTTTTCCTTTGCATCTGTGTCTGCTCCTCGTGGATTCAGCAACATCTGCAAAAGATAAAGGTATTTCAAAGTTTTTTATGTGAGCACCATAATCCAATTTTTGAGAAATTTAAACAGCCACTTACCTTTTTTCCTTTGCATCTGTGTCTGCTCCCCGTGGATTCAACAACATCCGGGAAATGATAAAGGAATTTCAAAGTTTTTTATGTGAGCACCACAATAACATTTTTGAGAAATTTAAACAGCCACTTACCTTTTTTCCTTTGCATCTGTGTCTGCTCCTCGTGGATTCAGCAACATCTGCAAAAGATAAAGGTATTTCAAAGTTTTTTATGTGAGCACCACTATCAAATTTTTGAGAAATTTAAACAGCCACTTACCTTTTTTCCTTTGCATCTGTGAGTGTCTGCTCCTCGTGGATTCAGCAACATCTGCAAAAGATAAAGGTATTTCAAAGTTTTTTATGTGAGCACCATAATCCAATTTTTGAGAAATTTAAACAGCCACTTACCTTTTTTCCTTTGCATCTGTGTCTGCTCCTCGTGGATTCAGCAACATCTGCAAAAGATAAAGGTATTTCAAAGTTTTTTATGTGAGCACCATAATCTAATTTTTGAGAAATTTAAACAGCCACTTACCTTTTTTCCTTTGCATCTGTGTCTGCTCCTCGTGGATTCAGCAACATCTGCAAAAGATAAAGGTATTTCAAAGTTTTTTATGTGAGCACCACAATAACATTTTTGAGAAATTTAAACAGCCACTTACCTTTTTTCCTTTGCATCTGTGTCTGCTCCCCGTGGATTCAACAACATCCGGGAAATGATAAAGGAATTTCAAAGTTTTTTATGTGAGCACCACAATAACATTTTTGAGAAATTTAAACAGCCACTTACCTTTTTTCCTTTGCATCTGTGTCTGCTCCTCGTGGATTCAGCAACATCTGCAAAAGATAAAGGTATTTCAAAGTTTTTTATGTGAGCACCACTATCAAATTTTTGAGAAATTTAAACAGCCACTTACCTTTTTTCCTTTGCATCTGTGAGTGTCTGCTCCTCGTGGATTCAGCAACATCTGCAAAAGATAAAGGTATTTCAAAGTTTTTTATGTGAGCACCATAATCTAATTTTTGAGAAATTTAAACAGCCACTTACCTTTTTTCCTTTGCATCTGTGTCTGCTCCTCGTGGATTCAGCAACATCTGCAAAAGATAAAGGTATTTCAACGTTTTTTATGTGAGCACCACAATCCAATTTTTGAGAAATTTAAACAGCCACTTACCTTTTTTTCCTTTGCATCTGTGAGTGTCTGCTCCTCGTGGAGTCAGCAACATCTGCAAAAGACAAAGGAATTTCAAAGTTTTTTATGTGAGCACCACTATAAAATTTTTGAGAAATTTAAACAGCCACTTACCTTTTTTCCTTTGCATCTGTGTCTGCTCCTCGTGGATTCAGCAACATCTGCAAAAGATAAAGGTAATTCAAAATTTTTTTATGTGAGCACCACAATAACATTTTTGAGAAATTTAAATAGCCACTTACCTTTTTTCCTTTGCATCTGTGAGTTTCTCCTCCTTGTGGATTCAGCAAAATTTGGAAAAGATAAAGGCACTTCAAGTTTTTTTTTATGTGAACACCATAATGAAATTTTTGAGAAATTTAAACAGCCACTTACCTTTTTTCCTTTGCATCTGTGAGTTTCTCCTCCTTGTGGATTCGCCAAAATGTGGAAAAGATAAAGGCATTTTAACGTTTTTTATGTGAGCACCATAATCAAATTTTGGAGAAATTTAAACAGCCACTTACCTTTTTTCCTTTGCATCTGTGTCTGTTCCTCGTGGATTCAGCAACATCTGCAAAAGATAAAGGTATTTCAAAGTTTTTTATGTGAGCACCACTATCAAATTTTTGAGAAATTTAAACAGCCACTTACCTTTTTTCCTTTGCATCTGTGAGTTTCTCCTCCTTGTGGATTCAGCAAAATTTGCAAAAGATAAAGGTATTTAAAAGTTTTTTATGTGAGCACCACAATAAAATTTTTGAGAAATTTAAACAGCCACTTACCTTTTTTCCTTTGCATCTGTGAGTGTCTGCTCCTCGTGGATTCAGCAACATATGCAAAAGATAAAGGTATTTCAAAGTTTTTTATGTGAGCACCATAATCCAATTTTTGAGAAATTTAAACAGCCACTTACCTTTTTTCCTTTGCATCTGTGTCTGCTCCTCGTGGATTCAGCAACATCTGCAAAAGATAAAGGTATTTCAAAGTTTTTTATGTGAGCACCATAATCCAATTTTTGAGAAATTTAAACAGCCACTTACCTTTTTTCCTTTGCATCTGTGAGTTTCTCCTCCTTGTGGATTCAGCAAAATTTGGAAAAGATAAAGGCATTTTAACGTTTTTTATGTGAGCACCATAATCACATTTTTGAGAAATTTAAACAGCCACTTACCTTTTTTCCTTTGCATCTGTGTCTGCTCCTCGTGGATTCAACAACATCCGGGAAATGATAAAGGAATTTCAAAGTTTTTTATGTGAGCACCACAATAAAATTTTTGAGAAATTTAAACAGCTACTTACCTTTTTTCCTTTGCATCTGTGAGTGTCTGCTCCTCGTGGATTCAGCAACATCTGCAAAAGATAAAGGTATTTCAAAGTTTTTTATGTGAGCACCATAATCCAATTTTTGAAAAATTTAAACAGCCACTTACCTTTTTTCCTTTGCATCTGTGTCTGCTCCTCGTGGATTCAGCAACATCTGCAAAAGATAAAGGTATTTCAAAGTTTTTTATGTGAGCACCACTATCACATTTTTGAGAAATTTAAACAGCCACTTACCTTTTTTCCTTTGCATCTGTGAGTTTCTCCTCCTTGTGGATTCAGCAAAATTTGGAAAAGATAAAGGCACTTCAAGTTTTTTTTTATGTGAACACCATAATGAAATTTTTGAGAAATTTAAACAGCCACTTACCTTTTTTCCTTTGCATCTGTGAGTTTCTCCTCCTTGTGGATTCAGCAAAATTTGGAAAAGATAAAGGCATTTTAACGTTTTTTATGTGAGCACCATAATCAAATTTTGGAGAAATTTAAACAGCCACTTACCTTTTTTCCTTTGCATCTGTGTCTGTTCCTCGTGGATTCAGCAACATCTGCAAAAGATAAAGGTATTTCAAAGTTTTTTATGTGAGCACCATAATCCAATTTTTGAGAAATTTAAACAGCCACTTACCTTTTTTCCTTTGCATCTGTGAGTTTCTCCTCCTTGTGGATTCAGCAAAATTTGCAAAAGATAAAGGTATTTAAAAGTTTTTTATGTGAGCACCACAATAAAATTTTTGAGAAATTTAAACAGCCACTTACCTTTTTTCCTTTGCATCTGTGAGTGTCTGCTCCTCGTGGATTCAGCAACATATGCAAAAGATAAAGGTATTTCAAAGTTTTTTATGTGAGCACCATAATCCAATTTTTGAGAAATTTAAACAGCCACTTACCTTTTTTCCTTTGCATCTGTGAGTTTCTCCTCCTTGTGGATTCAGCAAAATTTGGAAAAGATAAAGGCATTTTAACGTTTTTTATGTGAGCACCATAATCACATTTTTGAGAAATTTAAACAGCCACTTACCTTTTTTCCTTTGCATCTGTGTCTGCTCCTCGTGGATTCAACAACATCCGGGAAATGATAAAGGAATTTCAAAGTTTTTTATGTGAGCACCACAATAAAATTTTTGAGAAATTTAAACAGCCACTTACCTTTTTTTCCTTTGCATCTGTGTCTGCTCCTCGTGGATTCAGCAACATCTGCAAAAGATAAAGGTAATTCCAAGTTTTTTATGTGAGCACCACAATAACATTTTTGAGAAATTTAAACAGCCACTTACCTTTTTCCTTTGCATCTGTGTCTGCTCCTCGTGGATTCAGCAACATCTGCAAAAGATAAAGGTATTTCAAAGTTTTTTATGTGAGCACCATAATCCAATTTTTGAAAAATTTAAACAGCCACTTACCTTTTTTCCTTTGCATCTGTGTCTGTTCCTCGTGGATTCAGCAACATCTGCAAAAGATAAAGGTATTTCAAAGTTTTTTATGTGAGCACAAAAATAAAATTTTTGAGAAATTTAAACAGCCACTTACCTTTTTTCCTTTGCATCTGTGTCTGCTCCTCGTGGATTCAGCAACATCCGAAAATGATAAAGGCAATTCAAGTTTTTTTATGTGAGCACCATAATCCAATTTTTGAGAAATTTAAACAGCCACTTACCTTTTTTCCTTTGCATCTGTCTCTGCTCCTCGTGGATTCAGCAACATCTGCAAAAGATAAAGGTATTTCAAAGTTTTTTATGTGAGCACCACTATCAAATTTTTGAGAAATTTAAACAGCCACTTATCTTTTTTCCTTTGCATCTGTGAGTTTCTCCTCCTTGTGGATTCAGCAAAATTTGGAAAAGATAAAGGCATTTTAACGTTTTTATGTGAGCACCATAATCTAATTTTTGAGAAATTTAAACAGCCACTTACCTTTTTTCCTTTGCATCTGTGAGTGTCTGCTCCTCGTGGATTCAGCAACATATGCAAAAGATAAAGGTATTTCAAAGTTTTTTATGTGAGCACCATAATCCAATTTTTGAGAAATTTAAACAGCCACTTACCTTTTTTCCTTTGCATCTGTGTCTGCTCCTCGTGGATTCAGCAACATCTGCAAAAGATAAAGGTATTTCAAAGTTTTTTATGTGAGCACCATAATCCAATTTTTGAGAAATTTAAACAGCCACTTACCTTTTTTCCTTTGCATCTGTGAGTTTCTCCTCCTTGTGGATTCAGCAAAATTTGGAAAAGATAAAGGCATTTTAACGTTTTTTATGTGAGCACCATAATCACATTTTTGAGAAATTTAAACAGCCACTTACCTTTTTTCCTTTGCATCTGTGTCTGCTCCTCGTGGATTCAACAACATCCGGGAAATGATAAAGGAATTTCAAAGTTTTTTATGTGAGCACCACAATAAAATTTTTGAGAAATTTAAACAGCTACTTACCTTTTTTCCTTTGCATCTGTGAGTGTCTGCTCCTCGTGGATTCAGCAACATCTGCAAAAGATAAAGGTATTTCAAAGTTTTTTATGTGAGCACCATAATCCAATTTTTGAAAAATTTAAACAGCCACTTACCTTTTTTCCTTTGCATCTGTGTCTGCTCCTCGTGGATTCAGCAACATCTGCAAAAGATAAAGGTATTTCAAAGTTTTTTATGTGAGCACCACTATCACATTTTTGAGAAATTTAAACAGCCACTTACCTTTTTTCCTTTGCATCTGTGAGTTTCTCCTCCTTGTGGATTCAGCAAAATTTGGAAAAGATAAAGGCACTTCAAGTTTTTTTTTATGTGAACACCATAATGAAATTTTTGAGAAATTTAAACAGCCACTTACCTTTTTTCCTTTGCATCTGTGAGTTTCTCCTCCTTGTGGATTCAGCAAAATTTGGAAAAGATAAAGGCATTTTAACGTTTTTTATGTGAGCACCATAATCAAATTTTGGAGAAATTTAAACAGCCACTTACCTTTTTTCCTTTGCATCTGTGTCTGTTCCTCGTGGATTCAGCAACATCTGCAAAAGATAAAGGTATTTCAAAGTTTTTTATGTGAGCACCATAATCCAATTTTTGAGAAATTTAAACAGCCACTTACCTTTTTTCCTTTGCATCTGTGAGTTTCTCCTCCTTGTGGATTCAGCAAAATTTGCAAAAGATAAAGGTATTTAAAAGTTTTTTATGTGAGCACCACAATAAAATTTTTGAGAAATTTAAACAGCCACTTACCTTTTTTCCTTTGCATCTGTGAGTGTCTGCTCCTCGTGGATTCAGCAACATATGCAAAAGATAAAGGTATTTCAAAGTTTTTTATGTGACCACCACAATAAAATTTTTGAGAAATTTAAACAGCCACTTACCTTTTTTCCTTTGCATCTGTGAGTGTCTGCTCCTCGTGGATTCAGCAAAATTTGGAAAAGATAAAGGCACTTCAAGTTTTTTTTTATGTGAACACCATAATGAAATGTTTGAGAAATTTAAACAGCCACTTACCTTTTTTCCTTTGCATCTGTGAGTTTCTCCTCCTTGTGGATTCAGCAAAATTTGGAAAAGATAAAGGCATTTTAACGTTTTTTATGTGAGCACTATAATCAAATTTTTGAGAAATTTAAACAGCCACTTACCTTTTTTCCTTTGCATCTGTGAGTGTCTGCTCCTCGTGGATTCAGCAACATATGCAAAAGATAAAGGTATTTCAAAGTTTTTTATGTGACCACCACAATAAAATTTTTGAGAAATTTAAACAGCCACTTACCTTTTTTCCTTTGCATCTGTGAGTGTCTGCTCCTCGTGGATTCAGCAAAATTTGGAAAAGATAAAGGCACTTCAAGTTTTTTTTTATGTGAACACCATAATGAAATGTTTGAGAAATTTAAACAGCCACTTACCTTTTTTCCTTTGCATCTGTGTCTGCTCCTCGTGGATTCAGCAACATGTGCAAAAGATAAAGGTATTTCAAAGTTTTTTATGTGAGCACCATAATCCAATTTTTGAAAAATTTAAACAGCCACTTACCTTTTTTCCTTTGCATCTGTGTCTGCTCCTCGTGGATTCAGCAACATCTGCAAAAGATAAAGGTATTTCAAAGTTTTTTATGTGAGCACCATAATCCAATTTTTGAGAAATTTAAACAGCCACTTACCTTTTTTCCTTTGCATCTGTGTCTGCTCCTCGTGGATTCAGCAACATCTGCAAAAGATAAAGGTATTTCAAAGTTTTTTATGTGAGCACCATAATCCAATTTTTGAGAAATTTAAACAGCCACTTACCTTTTTTCCTTTGCATCTGTCTCTGCACCTCGTGGATTCAGCAACATCTGCAAAAGATAAAGGTATTTCAAAGTTTTTTATGTGAGCACCATAATCAAATGTTTGAGAAATTTAAACAGCCACTTACCTTTTTTCCTTTGCATCTGTGTCTGCTCCTCGTGGATTCAGCAACATCCGGAAATGATAAAGGCACTTCAAGTTTTTTATGTGAGCACCATAATCCAATTTTTGAGAAATTTAAACAGCCACTTACCTTTTTTCCTTTGCATCTGTGTCTGCTCCTCATGGATTCAGCAACATCTGCAAAAGATAAAGGAATTTCAAAGTTTTTTATGTGAGCACCACAATAAAATTTTTGAGAAATTTAAACAGCCACTTACCTTTTTTCCTTTGCATCTGTGTCTGCTCCTCGTGGATTCAGCAACATGTGCAAAAGATAAAGGTATTTCAAAGTTTTTTATGTGAGCACCACTATCACATTTTTGAGAAATTTAAACAGCCACTTACCTTTTTTCCTTTGCATCTGTGAGTTTCTCCTCCTTGTGGATTCAGCAAAATTTGGAAAAGATAAAGGCATTTTAACGTTTTTTATGTGAGCACCATAATCAAATTTTGGAGAAATTTAAACAGCCACTTACCTTTTTTCCTTTGCATCTGTGTCTGCTCCTCGTGGATTCAGCAACATCTGCAAAAGATAAAGGTATTTAAAAGTTTTTTATGTGAGCACCATAATCCAATTTTTGAGAAATTTAAACAGCCACTTACCTTTTTTCCTTTGCATCTGTGTCTGCTCCTCGTGGATTCAGCAACATATGCAAAAGATAAAGGTATTTCAAAGTTTTTTATGTGAGCACCATAATCCAATTTTTGAGAAATTTAAACAGCCACTTACCTTTTTTCCTTTGCATCTGTGTCTGCTCCTCGTGGATTCAACAACATCCGGGAAATGATAAAGGAATTTCAAAGTTTTTTATGTGAGCACCATAATCAAATTTTTGAGAAATTTAAACAGCCACTTACCTTTTTTCCTTTGCATCTGTGTCTGCTCCTCGTGGATTCAGCAACATCTGCAAAAGATAAAGGTATTTCAAACTTTTTTATGTGAGCACCACAATAACATTTTTGAGAAATTTAAACAGCCACTTACCTTTTTTCCTTTGCATCTGTGTCTGCTCCTCGTGGATTCAACAACATCCGGAAATGATAAAGGAATTTCAACGTTTTTTATGTGAGCACCATAATCCAATTTTTGAGAAATTTAAACAGCCACTTACCTTTTTTCCTTTGCATCTGTGTCTGCTCCTCGTGGATTCAGCAACATCTGCAAAAGATAAAGGTATTTAAAAGTTTTTTATGTGAGCACCATAATCCAATTTTTGAGAAATTTAAACAGCCACTTACCTTTTTTCCTTTGCATCTGTGTCTGCTCCTCGTGGATTCAGCAACATATGCAAAAGATAAAGGTATTTCAAAGTTTTTTATGTGAGCACCATAATCCAATTTTTGAGAAATTTAAACAGCCACTTACCTTTTTTCCTTTGCATCTGTGTCTGCTCCTCGTGGATTCAACAACATCCGGAAATGATAAAGGAATTTCAACGTTTTTTATGTGAGCACCATAATCCAATTTTTGAGAAATTTAAACAGCCACTTACCTTTTTTCCTTTGCATCTGTTTCTGCTCCTCGTGGATTCAGCAACATCTGCAAAAGATAAAGGTATTTCAAAGTTTTTTATGTGAGCACCACAATAAAATTTTTGAGAAATTTAAACAGCCACTTACCTTTTTTCCTTTGCATCTGTGTCTGCTCCTCGTGGATTCAACAACATCCGGAAATGATAAAGGAATTTCAACGTTTTTTATGTGAGCACCATAATCTAATTTTTGAGAAATTTAAACAGCCACTTACCTTTTTTCCTTTGCATCTGTGAGTTTCTCCTCCTTGTGGATTCAGCAAAATTTGGAAAAGATAAAGGCATTTTAACATTTTTTATGTGAGCACCATAATCTAATTTTTGAGAAATTTAAACAGCCACTTACCTTTTTTCCTTTGCATCTGTGAGTGTCTGCTCCTCGTGGATTCAGCAACATCTGCAAAAGATAAAGGTATTTCAAAGTTTTTTATGTGAGCACCACTATCACATTTTTGAGAAATTTAAACAGCCACTTACCTTTTTTCCTTTGCATCTGTGAGTTTCTCCTCCTTGTGGATTCAGCAAAATTTGGAAAAGATAAAGGCATTTTAACGTTTTTTATGTGAGCACCATAATCAAATTTTGGAGAAATTTAAACAGCCACTTACCTTTTTTCCTTTGCATCTGTGTCTGCTCCTCGTGGATTCAGCAACATCTGCAAAAGATAAAGGTATTTAAAAGTATTTTATGTGAGCACCACAATAAAATTTTTGAGAAATTTAAACAGCCACTTACCTTTTTTCCTTTGCATCTGTGTCTGCTCCTCGTGGATTCAGCAACATCTGCAAAAGATAAAGGTATTTCAAAGTTTTTTATGTGAGCACCATAATCCAATTTTTGAGAAATTTAAACAGCCACTTACCTTTTTTCCTTTGCATCTGTGTCTGCTCCTCGTGGATTCAACAACATCCGGAAATGATAAAGGAATTTCAACGTTTTTTATGTGAGCACCATAATCTAATTTTTGAGAAATTTAAACAGCCACTTACCTTTTTTCCTTTGCATCTGTCTCTGCTCCTCGTGGATTCAGCAACATCTGCAAAAGATAAAGGTATTTCAAAGTTTTTTATGTGAGCACCACTATCAAATTTTTGAGAAATTTAAACAGCCACTTACCTTTTTTCCTTTGCATCTGTGTCTGCTCCTCGTGGATTCAGCAACATCTGCAAAAGATAAAGGTATTTCAAAGTTTTTTATGTGAGCATCACTATCAAATTTTTGAGAAATTTAAACAGCCACTTACCTTTTTTCCTTTGCATCTGTGAGTTTCTCCTCCTTGTGGATTCAGCAAAATTTGGAAAAGATAAAGGCATTTTAACATTTTTTATGTGAGCACCATAATCTAATTTTTGAGAAATTTAAACAGCCACTTACCTTTTTTCCTTTGCATCTGTGTCTGCTCCTCGTGGATTCAGCAACATCTGCAAAAGATAAAGGTATTTCAAAGTTTTTTATGTGAGCACCACTATCACATTTTTGAGAAATTTAAACAGCCACTTACCTTTTTTCCTTTGCATCTGTGAGTTTCTCCTCCTTGTGGATTCAGCAAAATTTGGAAAAGATAAAGGCATTTTAACGTTTTTTATGTGAGCACTATAATCAAATTTTTGAGAAATTTAAACAGCCACTTACCTTTTTTCCTTTGCATCTGTGAGTGTCTGCTCCTCGTGGATTCAGCAACATATGCAAAAGATAAAGGTATTTCAAAGTTTTTTATGTGACCACCACAATAAAATTTTTGAGAAATTTAAACAGCCACTTACCTTTTTTCCTTTGCATCTGTGAGTGTCTGCTCCTCGTGGATTCAGCAAAATTTGGAAAAGATAAAGGCACTTCAAGTTTTTTTTTATGTGAACACCATAATGAAATGTTTGAGAAATTTAAACAGCCACTTACCTTTTTTCCTTTGCATCTGTGTCTGCTCCTCGTGGATTCAGCAACATGTGCAAAAGATAAAGGTATTTCAAAGTTTTTTATGTGAGCACCATAATCCAATTTTTGAAAAATTTAAACAGCCACTTACCTTTTTTCCTTTGCATCTGTGTCTGCTCCTCGTGGATTCAGCAACATCTGCAAAAGATAAAGGTATTTCAAAGTTTTTTATGTGAGCACCATAATCCAATTTTTGAGAAATTTAAACAGCCACTTACCTTTTTTCCTTTGCATCTGTGTCTGCTCCTCGTGGATTCAACAACATCCGGAAATGATAAAGGAATTTCAACGTTTTTTATGTGAGCACCATAATCTAATTTTTGAGAAATTTAAACAGCCACTTACCTTTTTTCCTTTGCATCTGTCTCTGCTCCTCGTGGATTCAGCAACATCTGCAAAAGAGAAAGGTATTTCAAAGTTTTTTATGTGAGCACCACTATCAAATTTTTGAGAAATTTAAACAGCCACTTACCTTTTTTCCTTTGCATCTGTGTCTGCTCCTCGTGGATTCAGCAACATCTGCAAAAGATAAAGGTATTTCAAAGTTTTTTATGTGAGCATCACTATCAAATTTTTGAGAAATTTAAACAGCCACTTACCTTTTTTCCTTTGCATCTGTGAGTTTCTCCTCCTTGTGGATTCAGCAAAATTTGGAAAAGATAAAGGCATTTTAACGTTTTTTATGTGAGCACTATAATCAAATTTTTGAGAAATTTAAACAGCCACTTACCTTTTTTCCTTTGCATCTGTGAGTGTCTGCTCCTCGTGGATTCAGCAACATATGCAAAAGATAAAGGTATTTCAAAGTTTTTTATGTGACCACCACAATAAAATTTTTGAGAAATTTAAACAGCCACTTACCTTTTTTCCTTTGCATCTGTGAGTGTCTGCTCCTCGTGGATTCAGCAAAATTTGGAAAAGATAAAGGCACTTCAAGTTTTTTTTTATGTGAACACCATAATGAAATGTTTGAGAAATTTAAACAGCCACTTACCTTTTTTCCTTTGCATCTGTGTCTGCTCCTCGTGGATTCAGCAACATGTGCAAAAGATAAAGGTATTTCAAAGTTTTTTATGTGAGCACCATAATCCAATTTTTGAGAAATTTAAACAGCCACTTACCTTTTTTCCTTTGCATCTGTGTCTGCTCCTCGTGGATTCAACAACATCCGGAAATGATAAAGGAATTTCAACGTTTTTTATGTGAGCACCATAATCAAATTTTTGAGAAATTTAAACAGCCACTTACCTTTTTTCCTTTGCATCTGTGTCTGCTCCTCGTGGATTCAGCAACATCTGCAAAAGATAAAGGTATTTCAAAGTTTTTTATGTGAGCATCACTATCACATTTTTGAGAAATTTAAACAGCCACTTACCTTTTTTCCTTTGCATCTGTGAGTTTCTCCTCCTTGTGGATTCAGCAAAATTTGGAAAAGATAAAGGCATTTTAACATTTTTTATGTGAGCACCATAATCTAATTTTTGAGAAATTTAAACAGCCACTTACCTTTTTTCCTTTGCATCTGTGTCTGCTCCTCGTGGATTCAGCAACATCTGCAAAAGATAAAGGTAATTCCAAGTTTTTTATGTGAGCACCTCAATAAAATTTTTGAAAAATTTAAACAGCCACTTACCTTTTTTCCTTTGCATCTGTGTCTGCTCCTCGTGGATTCAGCAACATCTGCAAAAGATAAAGGTATTTCAAAGTTTTTTATGTGAGCACCACTATCAAATTTTTGAGAAATTTAAACAGCCACTTACCTTTTTTCCTTTGCATCTGTGAGTTTCTCCTCCTTGTGGATTCAGCAAAATTTGGAAAAGATAAAGGCATTTTAACATTTTTTATGTGAGCACCATAATCTAATTTTTGAGAAATTTAAACAGCCACTTACCTTTTTTCCTTTGCATCTGTGTCTGCTCCTCGTGGATTCAGCAACATCTGCAAAAGATAAAGGTATTTCAAAGTTTTTTATGTGAGCACCATAATCCAATTTTTGAGAAATTTAAACAGCCACTTACCTTTTTTCCTTTGCATCTGTGTCTGCTCCCCGTGGATTCAACAACATCCGGGAAATGATAAAGGAATTTCAAAGTTTTTTATGTGAGCACCACAATAACATTTTTGAGAAATTTAAACAGCCACTTACCTTTTTTCCTTTGCATCTGTGTCTGCTCCTCGTGGATTCAGCAACATCTGCAAAAGATAAAGGTATTTCAAAGTTTTTTATGTGAGCACCACTATCAAATTTTTGAGAAATTTAAACAGCCACTTACCTTTTTTCCTTTGCATCTGTGAGTGTCTGCTCCTCGTGGATTCAGCAACATCTGCAAAAGATAAAGGTATTTCAAAGTTTTTTATGTGAGCACCATAATCCAATTTTTGAGAAATTTAAACAGCCACTTACCTTTTTTCCTTTGCATCTGTGTCTGCTCCTCGTGGATTCAGCAACATCTGCAAAAGATAAAGGTATTTCAAAGTTTTTTATGTGAGCACCATAATCTAATTTTTGAGAAATTTAAACAGCCACTTACCTTTTTTCCTTTGCATCTGTGTCTGCTCCTCGTGGATTCAGCAACATCTGCAAAAGATAAAGGTATTTCAACGTTTTTTATGTGAGCACCACAATCCAATTTTTGAGAAATTTAAACAGCCACTTACCTTTTTTTCCTTTGCATCTGTGAGTGTCTGCTCCTCGTGGAGTCAGCAACATCTGCAAAAGACAAAGGAATTTCAAAGTTTTTTATGTGAGCACCACTATAAAATTTTTGAGAAATTTAAACAGCCACTTACCTTTTTTCCTTTGCATCTGTGTCTGCTCCTCGTGGATTCAGCAACATCTGCAAAAGATAAAGGTAATTCAAAATTTTTTTATGTGAGCACCACAATAACATTTTTGAGAAATTTAAATAGCCACTTACCTTTTTTCCTTTGCATCTGTGAGTTTCTCCTCCTTGTGGATTCAGCAAAATTTGGAAAAGATAAAGGCACTTCAAGTTTTTTTTTATGTGAACACCATAATGAAATTTTTGAGAAATTTAAACAGCCACTTACCTTTTTTCCTTTGCATCTGTGAGTGTCTGCTCCTCGTGGATTCAGCAACATATGCAAAAGATAAAGGTATTTCAAAGTTTTTTATGTGAGCACCATAATCCAATTTTTGAGAAATTTAAACAGCCACTTACCTTTTTTCCTTTGCATCTGTGTCTGCTCCTCGTGGATTCAGCAACATCTGCAAAAGATAAAGGTATTTCAAAGTTTTTTATGTGAGCACCATAATCCAATTTTTGAGAAATTTAAACAGCCACTTACCTTTTTTCCTTTGCATCTGTGAGTTTCTCCTCCTTGTGGATTCAGCAAAATTTGGAAAAGATAAAGGCATTTTAACGTTTTTTATGTGAGCACCATAATCACATTTTTGAGAAATTTAAACAGCCACTTACCTTTTTTCCTTTGCATCTGTGTCTGCTCCTCGTGGATTCAACAACATCCGGGAAATGATAAAGGAATTTCAAAGTTTTTTATGTGAGCACCACAATAAAATTTTTGAGAAATTTAAACAGCTACTTACCTTTTTTCCTTTGCATCTGTGAGTGTCTGCTCCTCGTGGATTCAGCAACATCTGCAAAAGATAAAGGTATTTCAAAGTTTTTTATGTGAGCACCACTATCACATTTTTGAGAAATTTAAACAGCCACTTACCTTTTTTCCTTTGCATCTGTGAGTTTCTCCTCCTTGTGGATTCAGCAAAATTTGGAAAAGATAAAGGCACTTCAAGTTTTTTTTTATGTGAACACCATAATGAAATTTTTGAGAAATTTAAACAGCCACTTACCTTTTTTCCTTTGCATCTGTGAGTTTCTCCTCCTTGTGGATTCAGCAAAATTTGGAAAAGATAAAGGCATTTTAACGTTTTTTATGTGAGCACCATAATCAAATTTTGGAGAAATTTAAACAGCCACTTACCTTTTTTCCTTTGCATCTGTGTCTGTTCCTCGTGGATTCAGCAACATCTGCAAAAGATAAAGGTATTTCAAAGTTTTTTATGTGAGCACCATAATCCAATTTTTGAGAAATTTAAACAGCCACTTACCTTTTTTCCTTTGCATCTGTGAGTTTCTCCTCCTTGTGGATTCAGCAAAATTTGCAAAAGATAAAGGTATTTAAAAGTTTTTTATGTGAGCACCACAATAAAATTTTTGAGAAATTTAAACAGCCACTTACCTTTTTTCCTTTGCATCTGTGAGTGTCTGCTCCTCGTGGATTCAGCAACATATGCAAAAGATAAAGGTATTTCAAAGTTTTTTATGTGAGCACCATAATCCAATTTTTGAGAAATTTAAACAGCCACTTACCTTTTTTCCTTTGCATCTGTGAGTTTCTCCTCCTTGTGGATTCAGCAAAATTTGGAAAAGATAAAGGCATTTTAACGTTTTTTATGTGAGCACCATAATCACATTTTTGAGAAATTTAAACAGCCACTTACCTTTTTTCCTTTGCATCTGTGTCTGCTCCTCGTGGATTCAACAACATCCGGGAAATGATAAAGGAATTTCAAAGTTTTTTATGTGAGCACCACAATAAAATTTTTGAGAAATTTAAACAGCCACTTACCTTTTTTTCCTTTGCATCTGTGTCTGCTCCTCGTGGATTCAGCAACATCTGCAAAAGATAAAGGTAATTCCAAGTTTTTTATGTGAGCACCACAATAACATTTTTGAGAAATTTAAACAGCCACTTACCTTTTTCCTTTGCATCTGTGTCTGCTCCTCGTGGATTCAGCAACATCTGCAAAAGATAAAGGTATTTCAAAGTTTTTTATGTGAGCACCATAATCCAATTTTTGAAAAATTTAAACAGCCACTTACCTTTTTTCCTTTGCATCTGTGTCTGTTCCTCGTGGATTCAGCAACATCTGCAAAAGATAAAGGTATTTCAAAGTTTTTTATGTGAGCACAAAAATAAAATTTTTGAGAAATTTAAACAGCCACTTACCTTTTTTCCTTTGCATCTGTGTCTGCTCCTCGTGGATTCAGCAACATCCGAAAATGATAAAGGCAATTCAAGTTTTTTTATGTGAGCACCATAATCCAATTTTTGAGAAATTTAAACAGCCACTTACCTTTTTTCCTTTGCATCTGTCTCTGCTCCTCGTGGATTCAGCAACATCTGCAAAAGATAAAGGTATTTCAAAGTTTTTTATGTGAGCACCACTATCAAATTTTTGAGAAATTTAAACAGCCACTTATCTTTTTTCCTTTGCATCTGTGAGTTTCTCCTCCTTGTGGATTCAGCAAAATTTGGAAAAGATAAAGGCATTTTAACGTTTTTATGTGAGCACCATAATCTAATTTTTGAGAAATTTAAACAGCCACTTACCTTTTTTCCTTTGCATCTGTGAGTGTCTGCTCCTCGTGGATTCAGCAACATATGCAAAAGATAAAGGTATTTAAAAGTTTTTTATGTGAGCACCACAATAAAATTTTTGAGAAATTTAAACAGCCACTTACCTTTTTTCCTTTGCATCTGTGAGTGTCTGCTCCTCGTGGATTCAGCAACATATGCAAAAGATAAAGGTATTTCAAAGTTTTTTATGTGAGCACCATAATCCAATTTTTGAGAAATTTAAACAGCCACTTACCTTTTTTCCTTTGCATCTGTGTCTGCTCCTCGTGGATTCAGCAACATCTGCAAAAGATAAAGGTATTTCAAAGTTTTTTATGTGAGCACCATAATCCAATTTTTGAGAAATTTAAACAGCCACTTACCTTTTTTCCTTTGCATCTGTGAGTTTCTCCTCCTTGTGGATTCAGCAAAATTTGGAAAAGATAAAGGCATTTTAACGTTTTTTATGTGAGCACCATAATCACATTTTTGAGAAATTTAAACAGCCACTTACCTTTTTTCCTTTGCATCTGTGTCTGCTCCTCGTGGATTCAACAACATCCGGGAAATGATAAAGGAATTTCAAAGTTTTTTATGTGAGCACCACAATAAAATTTTTGAGAAATTTAAACAGCTACTTACCTTTTTTCCTTTGCATCTGTGAGTGTCTGCTCCTCGTGGATTCAGCAACATCTGCAAAAGATAAAGGTATTTCAAAGTTTTTTATGTGAGCACCATAATCCAATTTTTGAAAAATTTAAACAGCCACTTACCTTTTTTCCTTTGCATCTGTGTCTGCTCCTCGTGGATTCAGCAACATCTGCAAAAGATAAAGGTATTTCAAAGTTTTTTATGTGAGCACCACTATCACATTTTTGAGAAATTTAAACAGCCACTTACCTTTTTTCCTTTGCATCTGTGAGTTTCTCCTCCTTGTGGATTCAGCAAAATTTGGAAAAGATAAAGGCACTTCAAGTTTTTTTTTATGTGAACACCATAATGAAATTTTTGAGAAATTTAAACAGCCACTTACCTTTTTTCCTTTGCATCTGTGTCTGTTCCTCGTGGATTCAGCAACATCTGCAAAAGATAAAGGTATTTCAAAGTTTTTTATGTGAGCACCATAATCCAATTTTTGAGAAATTTAAACAGCCACTTACCTTTTTTCCTTTGCATCTGTGAGTTTCTCCTCCTTGTGGATTCAGCAAAATTTGCAAAAGATAAAGGTATTTAAAAGTTTTTTATGTGAGCACCACAATAAAATTTTTGAGAAATTTAAACAGCCACTTACCTTTTTTCCTTTGCATCTGTGAGTGTCTGCTCCTCGTGGATTCAGCAACATATGCAAAAGATAAAGGTATTTCAAAGTTTTTTATGTGAGCACCATAATCCAATTTTTGAGAAATTTAAACAGCCACTTACCTTTTTTCCTTTGCATCTGTGAGTTTCTCCTCCTTGTGGATTCAGCAAAATTTGGAAAAGATAAAGGCATTTTAACGTTTTTTATGTGAGCACCATAATCACATTTTTGAGAAATTTAAACAGCCACTTACCTTTTTTCCTTTGCATCTGTGTCTGCTCCTCGTGGATTCAACAACATCCGGGAAATGATAAAGGAATTTCAAAGTTTTTTATGTGAGCACCACAATAAAATTTTTGAGAAATTTAAACAGCCACTTACCTTTTTTTCCTTTGCATCTGTGTCTGCTCCTCGTGGATTCAGCAACATCTGCAAAAGATAAAGGTAATTCCAAGTTTTTTATGTGAGCACCACAATAACATTTTTGAGAAATTTAAACAGCCACTTACCTTTTTCCTTTGCATCTGTGTCTGCTCCTCGTGGATTCAGCAACATCTGCAAAAGATAAAGGTATTTCAAAGTTTTTTATGTGAGCACCATAATCCAATTTTTGAAAAATTTAAACAGCCACTTACCTTTTTTCCTTTGCATCTGTGTCTGTTCCTCGTGGATTCAGCAACATCTGCAAAAGATAAAGGTATTTCAAAGTTTTTTATGTGAGCACAAAAATAAAATTTTTGAGAAATTTAAACAGCCACTTACCTTTTTTTCCTTTGCATCTGTGTCTGCTCCTCGTGGAGTCAGCAACATCCGAAAATGATAAAGGCAATTCAAGTTTTTTTATGTGAGCACCATAATCCAATTTTTGAGAAATTTAAACAGCCACTTACCTTTTTTCCTTTGCATCTGTCTCTGCTCCTCGTGGATTCAGCAACATCTGCAAAAGATAAAGGTATTTCAAAGTTTTTTATGTGAGCACCACTATCAAATTTTTGAGAAATTTAAACAGCCACTTATCTTTTTTCCTTTGCATCTGTGAGTTTCTCCTCCTTGTGGATTCAGCAAAATTTGGAAAAGATAAAGGCATTTTAACGTTTTTATGTGAGCACCATAATCTAATTTTTGAGAAATTTAAACAGCCACTTACCTTTTTTCCTTTGCATCTGTGTCTGCTCCTCGTGGATTCAGCGACATCCGGAAATGATAAAGGCACTTCAAGTTTTTTTATGTGAGCACCATAATCAAATTTTTGAGAAATTTAAACAGCCACTTACCTTTTTTCCTTTGCATCTGTGTCTGCTCCTCGTGGATTCAGCAACATCTGCAAAAGATAAAGGTATTTCAAACTTTTTTATGTGAGCACCACAATAAAATTTTTGAGAAATTTAAACAGCCACTTACCTTTTTTCCTTTGCATCTGTGTCTGTTCCTCGTGGATTCAGCAACATCTGCAAAAGATAAAGGTATTTCAAAGTTTTTTATGTGAGCACCACAATAAAATTTTTGAGAAATTTAAACAGCCACTTACCTTTTTTCCTTTGCATCTGTGTCTGCTCCTCGTGGATTCAGCAACATCCGGAAATGATAAAGGCACTTCAAGTTTTTTTATGTGAGCACCATAATAAAATTTTTGAGAAATTTAAACAGCCACTTACCTTTTTTCCTTTGCATCTGTGTCTGCTCCTCGTGGAGTCAGCAACATCCGAAAATGATAAAGACAATTCAAGTTTTTTTATGTGAGCACCATAATAAAATTTTTGAGAAATTTAAACAGCCACTTACCTTTTTTCCTTTGCATCTGTGTCTGCTCCTCGTGGATTCAGCAACATCTGCAAAAGATAAAGGTATTTCAAAGTTTTTTATGTGAGCACCACTATCACATTTTTGAGAAATTTAAACAGCCACTTACCTTTTTTCCTTTGCATCTGTGAGTTTCTCCTCCTTGTGGATTAAGCAAAATTTGGAAAAGATAAAGGCATTTTAACGTTTTTTATGTGAGCACCATAATCAAATTTTGGAGAAATTTAAACAGCCACTTACCTTTTTTCCTTTGCATCTGTGTCTGCTCCTCGTGGATTCAGCAACATCTGCAAAAGATAAAGGTATTTAAAAGTTTTTTATGTGAGCACCACTATCAAATTTTTGAGAAATTTAAACAGCCACTTACCTTTTTTCCTTTGCATCTGTGAGTTTCTCCTCCTTGTGGATTCAGCAAAATTTGGAAAAGATAAAGGCATTTTAACGTTTTTTATGTGAGCACCATAATCAAATTTTGGAGAAATTTAAACAGCCACTTACCTTTTTTCCTTTGCATCTGTGTCTGCTCCTCGTGGATTCAGCAACATATGCAAAAGATAAAGGTATTTCAAAGTTTTTTATGTGAGCACCATAATCCAATTTTTGAGAAATTTAAACAGCCACTTACCTTTTTTCCTTTGCATCTGTGTCTGCTCCTCGTGGATTCAACAACATCCGGGAAATGATAAAGGAATTTCAAAGTTTTTTATGTGAGCACCATAATCAAATTTTTGAGAAATTTAAACAGCCACTTACCTTTTTTCCTTTGCATCTGTGAGTGTCTGCTCCTCGTGGATTCAGCAACATATGCAAAAGATAAAGGTATTTCAAAGTTTTTTATGTGACCACCACAATAAAATTTTTGAGAAATTTAAACAGCCACTTACCTTTTTTCCTTTGCATCTGTGAGTGTCTGCTCCTCGTGGATTCAGCAAAATTTGGAAAAGATAAAGGCACTTCAAGTTTTTTTTTATGTGAACACCATAATGAAATGTTTGAGAAATTTAAACAGCCACTTACCTTTTTTCCTTTGCATCTGTGAGTTTCTCCTCCTTGTGGATTCAGCAAAATTTGGAAAAGATAAAGGCATTTTAACGTTTTTTATGTGAGCACTATAATCAAATTTTTGAGAAATTTAAACAGCCACTTACCTTTTTTCCTTTGCATCTGTGAGTGTCTGCTCCTCGTGGATTCAGCAACATATGCAAAAGATAAAGGTATTTCAAAGTTTTTTATGTGACCACCACAATAAAATTTTTGAGAAATTTAAACAGCCACTTACCTTTTTTCCTTTGCATCTGTGAGTGTCTGCTCCTCGTGGATTCAGCAAAATTTGGAAAAGATAAAGGCACTTCAAGTTTTTTTTTATGTGAACACCATAATGAAATGTTTGAGAAATTTAAACAGCCACTTACCTTTTTTCCTTTGCATCTGTGTCTGCTCCTCGTGGATTCAGCAACATGTGCAAAAGATAAAGGTATTTCAAAGTTTTTTATGTGAGCACCATAATCCAATTTTTGAAAAATTTAAACAGCCACTTACCTTTTTTCCTTTGCATCTGTGTCTGCTCCTCGTGGATTCAGCAACATCTGCAAAAGATAAAGGTATTTCAAAGTTTTTTATGTGAGCACCATAATCCAATTTTTGAGAAATTTAAACAGCCACTTACCTTTTTTCCTTTGCATCTGTGTCTGCTCCTCGTGGATTCAGCAACATCTGCAAAAGATAAAGGTATTTCAAACTTTTTTATGTGAGCACCACAATAACATTTTTGAGAAATTTAAACAGCCACTTACCTTTTTTCCTTTGCATCTGTGTCTGCTCCTCGTGGATTCAACAACATCCGGAAATGATAAAGGAATTTCAACGTTTTTTATGTGAGCACCATAATCCAATTTTTGAGAAATTTAAACAGCCACTTACCTTTTTTCCTTTGCATCTGTGTCTGCTCCTCGTGGATTCAGCAACATCTGCAAAAGATAAAGGTATTTAAAAGTTTTTTATGTGAGCACCATAATCCAATTTTTGAGAAATTTAAACAGCCACTTACCTTTTTTCCTTTGCATCTGTGTCTGCTCCTCGTGGATTCAGCAACATATGCAAAAGATAAAGGTATTTCAAAGTTTTTTATGTGAGCACCATAATCCAATTTTTGAGAAATTTAAACAGCCACTTACCTTTTTTCCTTTGCATCTGTGTCTGCTCCTCGTGGATTCAACAACATCCGGAAATGATAAAGGAATTTCAACGTTTTTTATGTGAGCACCATAATCCAATTTTTGAGAAATTTAAACAGCCACTTACCTTTTTTCCTTTGCATCTGTTTCTGCTCCTCGTGGATTCAGCAACATCTGCAAAAGATAAAGGTATTTCAAAGTTTTTTATGTGAGCACCACAATAAAATTTTTGAGAAATTTAAACAGCCACTTACCTTTTTTCCTTTGCATCTGTGTCTGCTCCTCGTGGATTCAACAACATCCGGAAATGATAAAGGAATTTCAACGTTTTTTATGTGAGCACCATAATCTAATTTTTGAGAAATTTAAACAGCCACTTACCTTTTTTCCTTTGCATCTGTGAGTTTCTCCTCCTTGTGGATTCAGCAAAATTTGGAAAAGATAAAGGCATTTTAACATTTTTTATGTGAGCACCATAATCTAATTTTTGAGAAATTTAAACAGCCACTTACCTTTTTTCCTTTGCATCTGTGAGTGTCTGCTCCTCGTGGATTCAGCAACATCTGCAAAAGATAAAGGTATTTCAAAGTTTTTTATGTGAGCACCATAATCCAATTTTTGAGAAATTTAAACAGCCACTTACCTTTTTTCCTTTGCATCTGTGTCTGCTCCTCGTGGATTCAGCAACATCTGCAAAAGATAAAGGTATTTCAAAGTTTTTTATGTGAGCACCACTATCACATTTTTGAGAAATTTAAACAGCCACTTACCTTTTTTCCTTTGCATCTGTGAGTTTCTCCTCCTTGTGGATTCAGCAAAATTTGGAAAAGATAAAGGCATTTTAACGTTTTTTATGTGAGCACCATAATCAAATTTTGGAGAAATTTAAACAGCCACTTACCTTTTTTCCTTTGCATCTGTGTCTGCTCCTCGTGGATTCAGCAACATCTGCAAAAGATAAAGGTATTTAAAAGTATTTTATGTGAGCACCACAATAAAATTTTTGAGAAATTTAAACAGCCACTTACCTTTTTTCCTTTGCATCTGTGTCTGCTCCTCGTGGATTCAGCAACATCTGCAAAAGATAAAGGTATTTCAAAGTTTTTTATGTGAGCACCATAATCCAATTTTTGAGAAATTTAAACAGCCACTTACCTTTTTTCCTTTGCATCTGTGTCTGCTCCTCGTGGATTCAACAACATCCGGAAATGATAAAGGAATTTCAACGTTTTTTATGTGAGCACCATAATCTAATTTTTGAGAAATTTAAACAGCCACTTACCTTTTTTCCTTTGCATCTGTCTCTGCTCCTCGTGGATTCAGCAACATCTGCAAAAGATAAAGGTATTTCAAAGTTTTTTATGTGAGCACCACTATCAAATTTTTGAGAAATTTAAACAGCCACTTACCTTTTTTCCTTTGCATCTGTGTCTGCTCCTCGTGGATTCAGCAACATCTGCAAAAGATAAAGGTATTTCAAAGTTTTTTATGTGAGCATCACTATCAAATTTTTGAGAAATTTAAACAGCCACTTACCTTTTTTCCTTTGCATCTGTGAGTTTCTCCTCCTTGTGGATTCAGCAAAATTTGGAAAAGATAAAGGCATTTTAACATTTTTTATGTGAGCACCATAATCTAATTTTTGAGAAATTTAAACAGCCACTTACCTTTTTTCCTTTGCATCTGTGTCTGCTCCTCGTGGATTCAGCAACATCTGCAAAAGATAAAGGTATTTCAAAGTTTTTTATGTGAGCACCACTATCACATTTTTGAGAAATTTAAACAGCCACTTACCTTTTTTCCTTTGCATCTGTGAGTTTCTCCTCCTTGTGGATTCAGCAAAATTTGGAAAAGATAAAGGCATTTTAACGTTTTTTATGTGAGCACTATAATCAAATTTTTGAGAAATTTAAACAGCCACTTACCTTTTTTCCTTTGCATCTGTGAGTGTCTGCTCCTCGTGGATTCAGCAACATATGCAAAAGATAAAGGTATTTCAAAGTTTTTTATGTGACCACCACAATAAAATTTTTGAGAAATTTAAACAGCCACTTACCTTTTTTCCTTTGCATCTGTGAGTGTCTGCTCCTCGTGGATTCAGCAAAATTTGGAAAAGATAAAGGCACTTCAAGTTTTTTTTTATGTGAACACCATAATGAAATGTTTGAGAAATTTAAACAGCCACTTACCTTTTTTCCTTTGCATCTGTGTCTGCTCCTCGTGGATTCAGCAACATGTGCAAAAGATAAAGGTATTTCAAAGTTTTTTATGTGAGCACCATAATCCAATTTTTGAAAAATTTAAACAGCCACTTACCTTTTTTCCTTTGCATCTGTGTCTGCTCCTCGTGGATTCAGCAACATCTGCAAAAGATAAAGGTATTTCAAAGTTTTTTATGTGAGCACCATAATCCAATTTTTGAGAAATTTAAACAGCCACTTACCTTTTTTCCTTTGCATCTGTGTCTGCTCCTCGTGGATTCAACAACATCCGGAAATGATAAAGGAATTTCAACGTTTTTTATGTGAGCACCATAATCTAATTTTTGAGAAATTTAAACAGCCACTTACCTTTTTTCCTTTGCATCTGTCTCTGCTCCTCGTGGATTCAGCAACATCTGCAAAAGAGAAAGGTATTTCAAAGTTTTTTATGTGAGCACCACTATCAAATTTTTGAGAAATTTAAACAGCCACTTACCTTTTTTCCTTTGCATCTGTGTCTGCTCCTCGTGGATTCAGCAACATCTGCAAAAGATAAAGGTATTTCAAAGTTTTTTATGTGAGCATCACTATCAAATTTTTGAGAAATTTAAACAGCCACTTACCTTTTTTCCTTTGCATCTGTGAGTTTCTCCTCCTTGTGGATTCAGCAAAATTTGGAAAAGATAAAGGCATTTTAACGTTTTTTATGTGAGCACTATAATCAAATTTTTGAGAAATTTAAACAGCCACTTACCTTTTTTCCTTTGCATCTGTGAGTGTCTGCTCCTCGTGGATTCAGCAACATATGCAAAAGATAAAGGTATTTCAAAGTTTTTTATGTGACCACCACAATAAAATTTTTGAGAAATTTAAACAGCCACTTACCTTTTTTCCTTTGCATCTGTGAGTGTCTGCTCCTCGTGGATTCAGCAAAATTTGGAAAAGATAAAGGCACTTCAAGTTTTTTTTTATGTGAACACCATAATGAAATGTTTGAGAAATTTAAACAGCCACTTACCTTTTTTCCTTTGCATCTGTGTCTGCTCCTCGTGGATTCAGCAACATGTGCAAAAGATAAAGGTATTTCAAAGTTTTTTATGTGAGCACCATAATCCAATTTTTGAAAAATTTAAACAGCCACTTACCTTTTTTCCTTTGCATCTGTGTCTGCTCCTCGTGGATTCAGCAACATCTGCAAAAGATAAAGGTATTTCAAAGTTTTTTATGTGAGCACCATAATCCAATTTTTGAGAAATTTAAACAGCCACTTACCTTTTTTCCTTTGCATCTGTGTCTGCTCCTCGTGGATTCAACAACATCCGGAAATGATAAAGGAATTTCAACGTTTTTTATGTGAGCACCATAATCAAATTTTTGAGAAATTTAAACAGCCACTTACCTTTTTTCCTTTGCATCTGTGTCTGCTCCTCGTGGATTCAGCAACATCTGCAAAAGATAAAGGTATTTCAAAGTTTTTTATGTGAGCATCACTATCAAATTTTTGAGAAATTTAAACAGCCACTTACCTTTTTTCCTTTGCATCTGTGAGTTTCTCCTCCTTGTGGATTCAGCAAAATTTGGAAAAGATAAAGGCATTTTAACATTTTTTATGTGAGCACCATAATCTAATTTTTGAGAAATTTAAACAGCCACTTACCTTTTTTCCTTTGCATCTGTGTCTGCTCCTCGTGGATTCAGCAACATCTGCAAAAGATAAAGGTAATTCCAAGTTTTTTATGTGAGCACCTCAATAAAATTTTTGAAAAATTTAAACAGCCACTTACCTTTTTTCCTTTGCATCTGTGTCTGCTCCTCGTGGATTCAGCAACATCTGCAAAAGATAAAGGTATTTCAAAGTTTTTTATGTGAGCACCACTATCAAATTTTTGAGAAATTTAAACAGCCACTTACCTTTTTTCCTTTGCATCTGTGAGTTTCTCCTCCTTGTGGATTCAGCAAAATTTGGAAAAGATAAAGGCATTTTAACATTTTTTATGTGAGCACCATAATCTAATTTTTGAGAAATTTAAACAGCCACTTACCTTTTTTCCTTTGCATCTGTGTCTGCTCCTCGTGGATTCAGCAACATCTGCAAAAGATAAAGGTATTTCAAAGTTTTTTATGTGAGCACCATAATCTAATTTTTGAGAAATTTAAACAGCCACTTACCTTTTTTCCTTTGCATCTGTGTCTGCTCCTCGTGGATTCAGCAACATCTGCAAAAGATAAAGGTATTTCAACGTTTTTTATGTGAGCACCACAATCCAATTTTTGAGAAATTTAAACAGCCACTTACCTTTTTTTCCTTTGCATCTGTGAGTGTCTGCTCCTCGTGGAGTCAGCAACATCTGCAAAAGACAAAGGTATTTCAAAGTTTTTTATGTGAGCACCATAATCAAATTTTTGAGAAATTTAAACAGCCACTTACCTTTTTTCCTTTGCATCTGTGTCTGCTCCTCGTGGATTCAGCAACATCTGCAAAAGATAAAGGAATTTCAAAGTTTTTTATGTGAGCACCACTATAAAATTTTTGAGAAATTTAAACAGCCACTTACCTTTTTTCCTTTGCATCTGTGTCTGCTCCTCGTGGATTCAGCAACATCTGCAAAAGATAAAGGTAATTCAAAATTTTTTTATGTGAGCACCACAATAACATTTTTGAGAAATTTAAATAGCCACTTACCTTTTTTCCTTTGCATCTGTGAGTTTCTCCTCCTTGTGGATTCAGCAAAATTTGGAAAAGATAAAGGCACTTCAAGTTTTTTTTTATGTGAACACCATAATGAAATTTTTGAGAAATTTAAACAGCCACTTACCTTTTTTCCTTTGCATCTGTGAGTTTCTCCTCCTTGTGGATTCGCCAAAATGTGGAAAAGATAAAGGCATTTTAACGTTTTTTATGTGAGCACCATAATCAAATTTTGGAGAAATTTAAACAGCCACTTACCTTTTTTCCTTTGCATCTGTGTCTGTTCCTCGTGGATTCAGCAACATCTGCAAAAGATAAAGGTATTTCAAAGTTTTTTATGTGAGCACCACTATCAAATTTTTGAGAAATTTAAACAGCCACTTACCTTTTTTCCTTTGCATCTGTGAGTTTCTCCTCCTTGTGGATTCAGCAAAATTTGCAAAAGATAAAGGTATTTAAAAGTTTTTTATGTGAGCACCACAATAAAATTTTTGAGAAATTTAAACAGCCACTTACCTTTTTTCCTTTGCATCTGTGAGTGTCTGCTCCTCGTGGATTCAGCAACATATGCAAAAGATAAAGGTATTTCAAAGTTTTTTATGTGAGCACCATAATCCAATTTTTGAGAAATTTAAACAGCCACTTACCTTTTTTCCTTTGCATCTGTGTCTGCTCCTCGTGGATTCAGCAACATCTGCAAAAGATAAAGGTATTTCAAAGTTTTTTATGTGAGCACCATAATCCAATTTTTGAGAAATTTAAACAGCCACTTACCTTTTTTCCTTTGCATCTGTGAGTTTCTCCTCCTTGTGGATTCAGCAAAATTTGGAAAAGATAAAGGCATTTTAACGTTTTTTATGTGAGCACCATAATCACATTTTTGAGAAATTTAAACAGCCACTTACCTTTTTTCCTTTGCATCTGTGTCTGCTCCTCGTGGATTCAACAACATCCGGGAAATGATAAAGGAATTTCAAAGTTTTTTATGTGAGCACCACAATAAAATTTTTGAGAAATTTAAACAGCTACTTACCTTTTTTCCTTTGCATCTGTGAGTGTCTGCTCCTCGTGGATTCAGCAACATCTGCAAAAGATAAAGGTATTTCAAAGTTTTTTATGTGAGCACCATAATCCAATTTTTGAAAAATTTAAACAGCCACTTACCTTTTTTCCTTTGCATCTGTGTCTGCTCCTCGTGGATTCAGCAACATCTGCAAAAGATAAAGGTATTTCAAAGTTTTTTATGTGAGCACCACTATCACATTTTTGAGAAATTTAAACAGCCACTTACCTTTTTTCCTTTGCATCTGTGAGTTTCTCCTCCTTGTGGATTCAGCAAAATTTGGAAAAGATAAAGGCACTTCAAGTTTTTTTTTATGTGAACACCATAATGAAATTTTTGAGAAATTTAAACAGCCACTTACCTTTTTTCCTTTGCATCTGTGAGTTTCTCCTCCTTGTGGATTCAGCAAAATTTGGAAAAGATAAAGGCATTTTAACGTTTTTTATGTGAGCACCATAATCAAATTTTGGAGAAATTTAAACAGCCACTTACCTTTTTTCCTTTGCATCTGTGTCTGTTCCTCGTGGATTCAGCAACATCTGCAAAAGATAAAGGTATTTCAAAGTTTTTTATGTGAGCACCATAATCCAATTTTTGAGAAATTTAAACAGCCACTTACCTTTTTTCCTTTGCATCTGTGAGTTTCTCCTCCTTGTGGATTCAGCAAAATTTGCAAAAGATAAAGGTATTTAAAAGTTTTTTATGTGAGCACCACAATAAAATTTTTGAGAAATTTAAACAGCCACTTACCTTTTTTCCTTTGCATCTGTGAGTGTCTGCTCCTCGTGGATTCAGCAACATATGCAAAAGATAAAGGTATTTCAAAGTTTTTTATGTGAGCACCATAATCCAATTTTTGAGAAATTTAAACAGCCACTTACCTTTTTTCCTTTGCATCTGTGAGTTTCTCCTCCTTGTGGATTCAGCAAAATTTGGAAAAGATAAAGGCATTTTAACGTTTTTTATGTGAGCACCATAATCACATTTTTGAGAAATTTAAACAGCCACTTACCTTTTTTCCTTTGCATCTGTGTCTGCTCCTCGTGGATTCAACAACATCCGGGAAATGATAAAGGAATTTCAAAGTTTTTTATGTGAGCACCACAATAAAATTTTTGAGAAATTTAAACAGCCACTTACCTTTTTTTCCTTTGCATCTGTGTCTGCTCCTCGTGGATTCAGCAACATCTGCAAAAGATAAAGGTAATTCCAAGTTTTTTATGTGAGCACCACAATAACATTTTTGAGAAATTTAAACAGCCACTTACCTTTTTCCTTTGCATCTGTGTCTGCTCCTCGTGGATTCAGCAACATCTGCAAAAGATAAAGGTATTTCAAAGTTTTTTATGTGAGCACCATAATCCAATTTTTGAAAAATTTAAACAGCCACTTACCTTTTTTCCTTTGCATCTGTGTCTGTTCCTCGTGGATTCAGCAACATCTGCAAAAGATAAAGGTATTTCAAAGTTTTTTATGTGAGCACAAAAATAAAATTTTTGAGAAATTTAAACAGCCACTTACCTTTTTTTCCTTTGCATCTGTGTCTGCTCCTCGTGGAGTCAGCAACATCCGAAAATGATAAAGGCAATTCAAGTTTTTTTATGTGAGCACCATAATCCAATTTTTGAGAAATTTAAACAGCCACTTACCTTTTTTCCTTTGCATCTGTCTCTGCTCCTCGTGGATTCAGCAACATCTGCAAAAGATAAAGGTATTTCAAAGTTTTTTATGTGAGCACCACTATCAAATTTTTGAGAAATTTAAACAGCCACTTATCTTTTTTCCTTTGCATCTGTGAGTTTCTCCTCCTTGTGGATTCAGCAAAATTTGGAAAAGATAAAGGCATTTTAACGTTTTTATGTGAGCACCATAATCTAATTTTTGAGAAATTTAAACAGCCACTTACCTTTTTTCCTTTGCATCTGTGAGTGTCTGCTCCTCGTGGATTCAGCAACATATGCAAAAGATAAAGGTATTTAAAAGTTTTTTATGTGAGCACCACAATAAAATTTTTGAGAAATTTAAACAGCCACTTACCTTTTTTCCTTTGCATCTGTGAGTGTCTGCTCCTCGTGGATTCAGCAACATATGCAAAAGATAAAGGTATTTCAAAGTTTTTTATGTGAGCACCATAATCCAATTTTTGAGAAATTTAAACAGCCACTTACCTTTTTTCCTTTGCATCTGTGTCTGCTCCTCGTGGATTCAGCAACATCTGCAAAAGATAAAGGTATTTCAAAGTTTTTTATGTGAGCACCATAATCCAATTTTTGAGAAATTTAAACAGCCACTTACCTTTTTTCCTTTGCATCTGTGAGTTTCTCCTCCTTGTGGATTCAGCAAAATTTGGAAAAGATAAAGGCATTTTAACGTTTTTTATGTGAGCACCATAATCACATTTTTGAGAAATTTAAACAGCCACTTACCTTTTTTCCTTTGCATCTGTGTCTGCTCCTCGTGGATTCAACAACATCCGGGAAATGATAAAGGAATTTCAAAGTTTTTTATGTGAGCACCACAATAAAATTTTTGAGAAATTTAAACAGCTACTTACCTTTTTTCCTTTGCATCTGTGAGTGTCTGCTCCTCGTGGATTCAGCAACATCTGCAAAAGATAAAGGTATTTCAAAGTTTTTTATGTGAGCACCATAATCCAATTTTTGAAAAATTTAAACAGCCACTTACCTTTTTTCCTTTGCATCTGTGTCTGCTCCTCGTGGATTCAGCAACATCTGCAAAAGATAAAGGTATTTCAAAGTTTTTTATGTGAGCACCACTATCACATTTTTGAGAAATTTAAACAGCCACTTACCTTTTTTCCTTTGCATCTGTGAGTTTCTCCTCCTTGTGGATTCAGCAAAATTTGGAAAAGATAAAGGCACTTCAAGTTTTTTTTTATGTGAACACCATAATGAAATTTTTGAGAAATTTAAACAGCCACTTACCTTTTTTCCTTTGCATCTGTGAGTTTCTCCTCCTTGTGGATTCAGCAAAATTTGGAAAAGATAAAGGCATTTTAACGTTTTTTATGTGAGCACCATAATCAAATTTTGGAGAAATTTAAACAGCCACTTACCTTTTTTCCTTTGCATCTGTGTCTGTTCCTCGTGGATTCAGCAACATCTGCAAAAGATAAAGGTATTTCAAAGTTTTTTATGTGAGCACCATAATCCAATTTTTGAGAAATTTAAACAGCCACTTACCTTTTTTCCTTTGCATCTGTGAGTTTCTCCTCCTTGTGGATTCAGCAAAATTTGCAAAAGATAAAGGTATTTAAAAGTTTTTTATGTGAGCACCACAATAAAATTTTTGAGAAATTTAAACAGCCACTTACCTTTTTTCCTTTGCATCTGTGAGTGTCTGCTCCTCGTGGATTCAGCAACATATGCAAAAGATAAAGGTATTTCAAAGTTTTTTATGTGAGCACCATAATCCAATTTTTGAGAAATTTAAACAGCCACTTACCTTTTTTCCTTTGCATCTGTGAGTTTCTCCTCCTTGTGGATTCAGCAAAATTTGGAAAAGATAAAGGCATTTTAACGTTTTTTATGTGAGCACCATAATCACATTTTTGAGAAATTTAAACAGCCACTTACCTTTTTTCCTTTGCATCTGTGTCTGCTCCTCGTGGATTCAACAACATCCGGGAAATGATAAAGGAATTTCAAAGTTTTTTATGTGAGCACCACAATAAAATTTTTGAGAAATTTAAACAGCCACTTACCTTTTTTTCCTTTGCATCTGTGTCTGCTCCTCGTGGATTCAGCAACATCTGCAAAAGATAAAGGTAATTCCAAGTTTTTTATGTGAGCACCACAATAACATTTTTGAGAAATTTAAACAGCCACTTACCTTTTTCCTTTGCATCTGTGTCTGCTCCTCGTGGATTCAGCAACATCTGCAAAAGATAAAGGTATTTCAAAGTTTTTTATGTGAGCACCATAATCCAATTTTTGAAAAATTTAAACAGCCACTTACCTTTTTTCCTTTGCATCTGTGTCTGTTCCTCGTGGATTCAGCAACATCTGCAAAAGATAAAGGTATTTCAAAGTTTTTTATGTGAGCACAAAAATAAAGTTTTTGAGAAATTTAAACAGCCACTTACCTTTTTTTCCTTTGCATCTGTGTCTGCTCCTCGTGGAGTCAGCAACATCCGAAAATGATAAAGGCAATTCAAGTTTTTTTATGTGAGCACCATAATCCAATTTTTGAGAAATTTAAACAGCCACTTACCTTTTTTCCTTTGCATCTGTCTCTGCTCCTCGTGGATTCAGCAACATCTGCAAAAGATAAAGGTATTTCAAAGTTTTTTATGTGAGCACCACTATCAAATTTTTGAGAAATTTAAACAGCCACTTATCTTTTTTCCTTTGCATCTGTGAGTTTCTCCTCCTTGTGGATTCAGCAAAATTTGGAAAAGATAAAGGCATTTTAACGTTTTTATGTGAGCACCATAATCTAATTTTTGAGAAATTTAAACAGCCACTTACCTTTTTTCCTTTGCATCTGTGTCTGCTCCTCGTGGATTCAGCGACATCCGGAAATGATAAAGGCACTTCAAGTTTTTTTATGTGAGCACCATAATCAATTTTTGAGAAATTTAAACAGCCACTTACCTTTTTTCCTTTGCATCTGTGTCTGCTCCTCGTGGATTCAGCAACATCTGCAAAAGATAAAGGTATTTCAAACTTTTTTATGTGAGCACCACAATAAAATTTTTGA
>NW_026906363.1:16500-39000 GCF_033807715.1 Cololabis saira | reverse complement strand
TATTCCCGTCGAGTTCCTCTTTTTCTTTGTCCAATTTAAATCAGTAACATTTACTATTCATGACTTTTCTGAGGTGCAGGGGGGTGTTGGAGCTGGTTATTCTGTTAGAGGACTTTGGGACTAGTTAGTAGTCGTGTCAATCCTTAAAGCACTGGAGTCAATCCTCCAATAGTGTAGAAATAGCGGTAGTGCAGTCGCCACACATATCTGATCTCAGCTGATGGATGAAACATTATAGTAAGTTCAACATCATCATCCACTTCTCAGTGTTATTGATCTGCAGTTGAATACAAGCTCATATGGAAACTAGCTGAACCAGGATGCTGCTGATGTTCTACAATCACGCAGGATCAGGAAATAACTAGGTTTCTTTTTGGTCTCGGTCTTGAGCTGAAATAGTCGTGGTCTTGATGCTCTCTGGTCTTGGTCTCGGTTTAGGCGGTCTTGACTACAAGTCTACCTCTCAACCCCATACGACGCAGATACTGGCCTTCCTCAGTCTAGCTGTTGCTGGACGTTTCTCTCTTTCCACATAAAAAAAACAGAATTATGCTGCCATCCCCGACGCTGTAATGGCATTTCTATTCACGGCATCATGTGACCTCAAGCTCAGTGAATACAGCACATGAGCTGTAGGCAGAAGAATCTTTCACTCTGCTATTCTGATTATTCCTCGTCTCCTTGCACTACGTCTGTTACCAGTACCACCTGTTGGATCTTTCCTGCCTGTTTTTATTTTATTGTTTTCAATAAAACAATGCTGGGTCTCTGTCTCTGACAGCATACTTCAAATAGCTATTAATCTGACTTGAGCGATCTCATTTCATGTGCTTTGATGTTGCAACGATGGAGACGAGCATCTGTTTTTCATCATGTCCTCAAAGCTCTTTCTTAAATTCGTATTTTTAATCCGGCATGAATTACATGCGACTAAACGGCTCAAGTCTTCTGTTGTTGTCACTGGGGTTCGGTCTCGGTGTGCTGATTGGAGCTTAATGAAGCTTTGAAGAACAATGCAAGTCTTTCTGCATTAAAATACGCATTTACATCATTCCAGTGGTTTTGTTTTTTTTCTTGTTTTGATGAAGAAAGCATGAATGAGACTCCGCCGCCCGCATTATTAGATGGGTGATAGATGTTGTGACCGCCAAATTCTTTTTCATTCTGAAATGGATAACAAGTTGCGCCCATGAAGCCTTTCGATTTAGTGAATTTGGTGTTTGGCGTGCTGAAGCAAGTCTTCTCTCTGCACACTTCCAAACTGTGATATATCGTATTGACTTTGGCTTGACATTGGCAGCCTTGTAAAGGCCAGCTCACCTCATTCTGACGGGGCGTAGGAGGACACTCAGATTGCCAAATGACCGCAGTATTGAACAAATATGCGCATGCACTTTGTGACTGCAGATTTCTGCCAGCTCAGGCAGAGCTCGGCCTCGAGGGAAGATCAGCCCTCGATTGCTGAATGCCACCCTGTCAGAGTGACAGGTTTACATCCTCTCTCGCCAAACCCTGTGTTTTTACACAAAATTTGACTGATTGTAGACATGACGCTAGAACTGGGAAAGTCTCCCACTTTTAAGGTTATGTAAACGAACGTAACATTGCGTAAGCTGTGTCTCATTTCAGGACCTGGATCTTTCTTCAAGCTCGTGGCTGTGGAAACGTCCGGCGTCTCTGCTTCCTGCGTTCGATCAAACACTCGTGGCTGTTTTCAGTGATTTAAAAACTTCACCTGGAGTTTTTCTGTGTCCAAATTTAAGCTTGAAAACCTTTTTTTTTTTTTTTAAGTAGATAAATCTGAACTTCCTTTGTCCATTTTCCAGAGCTAGTAGTTCATTTCAGGGTCAGAGGAGCAAAGTCTGGTCCTGAAGCATCAATCAAGCACCACACTGTCGTATCGTCAATCTTAAGACATAAATGATCCTGTAGTGAAATAAACACGTGGACTCAGGAACATGTCCGAGAAGGGACCGTTGAAGCTTGACAGCACCTACAGACTTTGAACAATACTTGATATGTCTATGCATGTATAACATTTACCATATACTGGATCTATCCAGTGCAGCAAATATCCCTGCAGCCATATTTGGTATGATTGGTATGACCTACTGACCCCTCTGCACCAGCCCAGAATCAAAATAAATGCATTGGTATGATACAATAAAAATAAAAAATAAAAAAAGCATTGTATTAATAATGGCACAAAAATAATTTAGAAACTGTTCGGGACAAAATGAGGTGTGTTTTTTCACTTCAATATATTATAAACACTTCAAACAAAAAACAAAAGGATGTTCTGTGTATTATTTCATATTCCAGGATTTGAAGGGTTAGGCTATATACAGGCAATATATTTATATTCGTTGGTTTTAAATCATTTAAATGTGGATATGTGTGTGAGTACCTAAAGGACTGCAAACTAAAAGCAGATTTTTTTTTTGTGTAATTTTCCAAAAGTAAAAATTATGAAAACGCTAGAAACCCGTATTTAAGGTCTTCCTGATTTGAACGCGGTGTTCTATGCACCACTCGCCTCCTAACACATGTGGACTACCTTAAATGTTTTTGTTCTCGCATTACATTTGGCATACATTCGCTCGGCCTCGGGAGCGCGCGGCCGCCGCAACGTCTCTGTCAAATCACGATCACGAGGACGCGCAGCGGGAGGACTTGCATAAAAGTGAGCTCTGAGCGCTTTTCAGGCTCTTTCGACGTTTACGTTGGGTTACTTTCGGTTAAATCAGCGAGGAACAACCCTAATATGAGAAGTCGCGATAGTTTATTGTAGCGGAAATAAACGCAAAAAAAAAAAAAGGTCCTGTTTTTATTATTTCTAGGCAAGACGAGACCAGAGTCGAGGAAAAGACTTGCAGGACTTATCCCCGTCAACTTTTCGGCATTGTTTGCCTTTTTTTTTACGAGTAACACGCCTGGACTTGTGAACGTGTACACCAAGGCCGGAATAAAAGCACTTTGGGGAGTTTGTTGCCTTCAATCACCATGATGTCGAGCACATCGATGTACGCAGCCAAGAAACGGAAGAAACCGGTCCAGAAGACGTAAGTGGAACACCGCCGAACTCAGAGGCACAAACAGAGACATTAACCCACTTTATGATGCTTATACTTCCCCTGTAAAGATAGAAACACACTCTGGGGCGCTCATTGTTCTTTTACTGCCTTCAACCTTAAAAAAAAAGTGAAGTTGCAGTTTTAACTCATTGTTTTCTTTTATTATGACAGCAATGTACTGGATGCGTTTTTATTTAAAGGAAGCATGCATAACGTTCAGCTTTGTATCATACAGACATACATTACTTTTTTTGGTTTTACAAGCAGTTGTGCACACATCACACATGAGTCTGGATGTAATACAGTCTGTTAATCAGTAATGAACTGTAGTTAAGGCAGTTGTACTCTGACCTTGCAGTATACTGTCCCGGGACTTACTTTCTGGGCTGTGAGGCCATTCCAGGCCTGTCCAGCTTGGAAAACATAGACAACTGTTGCTTCAGTTTCATCTGTAATCTAATTATACCAGCAGAGACGGACAGCTGAGCTTCTCAGACTAATTTGTGCTGATGCGCCTCACTCATGGACACTCCTCTGCTGGGTATACCGTGATGTGTTTATTTAAATTGCATTTTTTGTATACATTTTTCAGCGTGCTGTGTAGTTGGGATGATGTCACGGGAGGCAGAAACCACACGAGTGCAATGATCATCATGCCACTTTCTTGTGATCCTACCACTTAATTACACAATCGTGCACATGGCATCTCTGTTTCCCTTTTGAGGACTCGGAAGCCCGCTGACCACGAATGAAAATCAGTTATCAGTGTCGTACTGTCCAATACGTCAAAGTAGAGTGTTGTTTTTGGATCATTATTATTTTAAAGATGAAACCTGCTAATTTACAGAACCGAAAATGGGTTCTTTGTTCTGCTCCGAGGCCTCAGACTGAAATTGTCTCTGTAACAGAATCACCTGTCATGTTTTATGGAGGTTTGTACGGTACGGTACGGTCATGAAAATGAGCACCCAAGTTCATGCTTTTTGATATTCATACTGCATATTTGTGCTCAGTAAAGAACCCTGACTGGTTCCTCACAGACCCGTAACCCGCTGGATCCCACCGTGCTGCGGTTCATCTGCTGTTTACATTTCTTACCTTTTTCTGCTGTTATCCGTATAAAAACAATGTGGTTTCACGTAAAATGTGCCTTTCATTTCTAAAGTAAACCTTTTTTTCCACACATGTAGTTGAACTCTCTCCTGAACCGACCTGTCGGTAAGCCCCGCCCCCACATGGGACAGTAGCTGTTCGGGTACCAGTTGCTGGACATCTGCAGCGTTTTTAAAAAGTTTATTTGATTTAATTTCCTAAATCTAAATAAATCCGATAGATTGTCCAATTAGCCTCCGAGGGTTTGTGAATGTGGCAGCCACCTCTGTGCTGCTTTTAAACCATCCTGCACCTCTTGTGGGGTGACCGTTACCCCGTCCTCAGCATCAATAGCGTCACTGTCGGTTTTTGCCAGTTTGAATTATGGGTCCATGACGTTGCCCCTGTCACAGGTCAACGTGTTGCCTGGTGGGCTGCATCTACAGAGCTAAACTAGCCAGTGAAGTGTTTGTTGGGGGTGGGACTGCTTCAAAGTGCCCGTCAGGTCCTGATGGGGTTTTCTGGGGATAACAAGATCTATCTGAAACGTTTGAGGCTGTTCTCATGGTGGATTTGCATGATTTTATCCTTTAAAAAGTCACAACAAACATTTAAGCAGGTTTTCACCTGACCAGCGTCTTACCACAGACCCTCCGTTGTTCTGTCAAACAGACCCAGAAGACCCACATTACAATATACTCCATGTTGGCCCATATTGCTCGGCTGAAATGGTTCATTTCTAACCCTTTAAAATGCTGTCATATAATGTTTTACCCTTCAATGTACCATGAAACACCTTTATTACCAATAGCAGCATAGTTGTGCAGCGAAAAGCCTTCGTAGAGATGTTCAGATCTCTCTGTCCTACCAGCCTTTATTTTAAACTCTCCACCAGGCTTCATGATGGCACCAAGCTTCATTGGGTTGTTTTGACCTCCCCCTGTTGATTACCAGAGCCCCCCCCCCCCCTGGACAGGCGTGATGTGGGACCTGAGAGCAGGCCGGTAACTACGGGGTTAAAGTGAGGGGTTCCTGACGGCACCGCGAAGAAATGGATCAGTTTTAAACAAATGATGGGTTCTAGCGAAACATTCTGCACAAATGTCAGTTTGTAAATATCTGTGATCAGCGTCGTCCTCTCAGGGATTTCACCAGTCTGAGACTCTGGACTTCAACAGAGCGAAGCGTTAACTCCACCGTGCAGAGAGAACCGGGCCAGAACCGCGGTTTGAGAGTGTGTGTGGTACTACCTGCATTAATCATGATCAGGACGTGTAGCGAGAGTGCTCTCACGCTATGTTTCCACGAGGGAGGAGGAAGGGAGGGAGGACGGCGTAATTTGAGACTTGCTCTGTTTTTTTCTCCACCTCCTCTGACTGCCACAACATACTTTTTTCCCGTCTTTCCTTCTTTCTCTTTATGTGTGTGTTGTGTGTGTTTTTTTTTTCGGGGGGCTATTTTTCCCTCCTTCAACTCAAATTAACATAGTTCACTGTCACGCAAACGGTTACGTAAGGCTACCATGTTCAGATTTTAGGGAAAGTGGTTATCAAGCAGTTTATCTGTCTTTTCTTCTTTTTCCTGAAAGAGATGATTGTGGGTGAGTGAGTTACGAGCATATAAGTCAGTCTGTTTAACCCACAGACTCAGTGATGGGCTGTGTTAAAGTCATTGAGCCTGCGGCAGTGGACTTTAGCAGAGCTCCCAGAGCCGTGCTAGTATCCTTGTATGTAAGTGTGTATAAAAATGCAGCTTTAACCTTCACTAAGGCTGTAAAGCTTAGAAAAGTTGAGAAAAGAAGAAATCATCACCAGAAGAACGTAGGTGGAGGTCGTTGACATTGGGTGGGCTCCTTCACCGCCTCATAGCCGCTGAAGGAGGCTGAAGTGCCGGCGCCCTGCAGCCCGGTTCCCACACTTCAGACGGTGCATTTAAGCCAGAGTGTTTCCAGACTTCAAGTATTTAGGGTGTAGGGTTCGGGTATCTTTTACAAATTGTAAAGTCTCTTAATAGATTCAGAATCTAGCAGCGACCAGGCCTCCTTGGCAGGGCTGGGTTGTGCATGTATGCCGCTGCAGCTTTGAGCGCATCATGACAAACATCTCAGCTTCTAGTCGTAAAGACAAAAAGATGAAGTTAAAATCAGAAGTTAAAAGCATTGCAACTTTCCGAGGTTAAACCTTGGACCGGCACCAGCAGGTTCTGGGGGTCCTGGTGGCAGCCGTCACTGTAAATGTGAGACACAGTGGCTGAAAGGCCCGAGGAAGGGTTAGAGGTCCGGCCTCCTGGACTTTCCCCTCAGATCCCGGCTCAGGGAAAGCTCAGCGGTCTGCGCCTCCACGCAGTCACCCGGCTCCCTGTGTCTTCATGATGTCCTGCGCTGACTTCACGGCGCTCTCCAGTCTCGTCATCAGCCTCGGTGCAGGTTTCAAACCACAGCAGGATGTGGGGGTCATATACATTCCAGTTAAGGAAAAACAACGGCTGGACCCGTTTCCAGTCCTGCTGGGTTACGAGACCGGACTGAGCTCGTGTGGAAAGAGACGCTTGGACGTCGCCACTGGGCAGATTCCTACCTCCGTTTCGGCTCGACCTGAAACAACGGGCCTTCATTACAACAGCGTGAGAACCTAAACGCCATCCAGCCCCTCTGTATCTCAGACTGAGGCGACACCAGAACCCTTCCTGAGCATCCCTGCACAGCTGGCATGTGGGGACTCGTTTATTACTCGTTTGCACCAGATTGCGATTGTGAGAGACTTCTGTAAACCGTTCATGCATCTCATCAGAACGAGGACTGATAAAAGTCCATCTTTTGGATTGCAGCTCCAGTATGACGCACACGCCTTTCAATTCTTCGTAAATAGCGTAGGACCCTGGAAACTTTCTTCCTGCTTAATGTTGGTGCAGATGTGAAACTGATTTAGAGTTGCAGGTTTAAAGGCGGGCTCAGATGTGGGGTTTTCTGAGCCCGCCATCGGTGCAGCTCTGGTTCTCGTCCCCGGTTCGGTTGCTGCTGCATCGTCTCTGCAGCAGGAACAAGAGCCCGGATCGTGTTTGGTTTCTATTGTTCTGAGAAGGTGTCGTCGCCCCGTTGGAGACAAGGTGCCTTTGTGTGAAGGCATGGGAGGGTTTCTGTCAGCCCACACTCACCCCTCACACACACTCCCACGCAGCGCCCACACCCCTTCCAGGACAGATCCGCCAGATAAGCTGAGGAGCAGCTACACTGGCTCCTCATTGTTCTGGCGGGGAGTTGCGCCGGGAATGCAGCGATAACCATCTCACCTGGATTTCAGATATTATTATTGGAAGCAGATGTTTTATTTATAGGAGGGAGGGATTCACGGTTGACACATTTGTTTCACAGTGAAAACTGCTCAGTTTCAACACCGGCTTGTTGGATTTTTGTTAGTTTATTTACTAGGGTTGTTCCGATCAGGATTTTTTAGCTCCTGATCCCGATCACTTGAGTTTGAGTATCTGCCGATCCCGATTTTTCCCGATGCGATCACTATTTTTGGCTCCCGATACATTTCCGATACTTTTCCCGATCAGATACATTTTGGCGATGAATAAAAAAAAAAAAAGAAGCTAAATTATCCCAAGTTTCTTTTATTGTCCATTGGAGAACAACATGGACATATATTTCAACAAAGCCTATCAGCACTGGTGCCACAAAATCTAAATACATGAAATTGTAAACTAAAACAAAAAGTGCAGAATAGTGCAATAACAAAAATAAAATAAATTTAACTTCAAAAGAGGTAGTTGAATGACATCCAGTCAAACTCACAAACACAAGAAAATTTAAATACTTTTTGACTTAACCTTAGTGCAACATTCTGAATGGCATGAAATGAATAGCAGCACCTTAATGCAACATGAACAGACAAAATTTCACAATTCAAACATGTAAACCATGTTATGTTAGTTGGCTGGAAGTGACGCCGGCCGGAAGTGACGTTAAACCCAACGATATATAAAACGATTTAATATATATTAAAAACATTAATAACTAGGTATGTCCCGATACTTTTTTGGCCGATAACGATGTTTTGAAAATGCGTGAGCGGGCCCGATAGATCGGGCGGCCGATCGATCGGGACAACACTATTATTTACCTATTTTTACTTCTAATTTGTTGGTGTTAAACAAGAATGTCCAAATTGTATTTCTAAATATACAAATATCCTCTAAATTCTTGTTGTAAACTCTTTTTAATAAATGGTTAAAGAATCGCTAGCGTCCGAGAGGGAGCATGGGCTGGCCCAGCGGATCCACGTGTGCTGTGTGGACTCTGAATCGAGTCTCGTGGGTCCTCTGGGGGTCCGAGATGCTGGGGCCAATGTTTCCGGCCCGTCGGCCCTTATACGGGGCTCCAAGTGAAAGCTGGATGCTCCAAGTGCCATCGTCTGTCCGTGATTCTGTCGGTTTCGTCGGCAGGTATCCAGGTTGGTGGTGTCAGGATTGTGGGTCCTAGTTCTGCAGATGATTCAGATCATTGAGCTGTGATCTTCAGCTCTTACTGGAGCAGGTTGCTGCCAAGAGTGAGGCCATGGGGGTGAAAATCAGCACCTCCGACTGCCATCTCTGGATTGGGAGCGGGTCCTTCCTCGAGGTTGTGTGTACATGCAGCTGAAGTGAGTTTCCTCCGTGAGGTGGCTGGACTTGGCTCTGCTCTCCCTGCATCTGTTTGCCTCTCTGTGGGTGAGTTTGGGGCGAAGAGGCCCTGAGGCCGGGGTCTGCTGGAGAGATTAGACCTGGGAGCACCTCTGGAGCTCTGCTGGAGGAGGTGGAGGAGGTGGCTGGGGACCGCCAAGGCCTGAGCATCTCTGTTCCGGCTGCTGACTTCCTGAGCCTGGTGACGGCGACTTGACGCCAGACAACTTAAGACCGACCATGGGGGCTTCCCCCAACTCAAGCAAGACTCTTCATGGTTTGTTTTGGAGCGGGGGGGGGGTTCCTGCCACCTTGAAATCACTTATAAAACGTATGGTCAGCACAAGTGGAAGTTAATGTTTGTAAGAATCCAATCAGAACCATGAGGCAAACCTGCGCAGATGGTTTTTCAACAATTTCTCTCCTTTTTTGGGGGGGGGGTTGTTTTTCCTGAAGCAGTTTGTGTTTCCTGCAACATCAGAAACCAGGAGGTTAAGAGTGCAGAGAAAGTATGCAGTTACGTAGGCCTGCATGCACAAAAACACCCCCGTACACACACACACGGCCTCGGCTGACCTGGAATCCACAGCGGAGTCATCAGCGGCAACATCTGAAGCAGATTTAGCGTGAGAAGCAGCAGATGTGCCGCTGCTCGTGTGAGACCCACCTGCGCCGGAGCTGTTTGGTCACAGGCTGCAGTTGCGCCAGATGCTGCGGCGCCGTTGAGCATCGCGGCTTCATCATCCGGCTTAAACGCGAGTGTAACCTCAGCAGAGCAAGCATGACCATCACCCCCTCCTGGCTCTGTGTGGTGTGGATACATGTGTTGGGACAACTGTGGAGCCCCCCCCAAATCCCACCTGACGGTCCGCGCAGCAGCTTCTCCTGCAGCTCTCAGGCACGCTCTTCTTCTCCAGTTGTCACAAACCTACGTGTGTGGACATGCCGGCCAAGTTTGTTGTTCTTAGTCAAGACCGCACGACGTGGGCGAAAGGAAGAGAGCTGAAACTTTCATCGCTATTTTAGTCATACTTTAATAACACAGCGCATCATCTCAGCTGGACGGCATCAGGTGTTATTTTACTAGTGCATATGGAGACAACAGGTGGCGGTTTGTGTGGCCGATGGGAGGCGGAGCTGCAAGTTTGTCATAAAGGTTTATTGTTGGAGGGAAACAGGAATGAGACATGGAGTAGGTGATGCACGTGTGGCACATGTGTAATGAACGGTTTGAGTCATGAGGTGTCCAGGTAGATGCTTCAAGAGGGGAAACAGGTGATGTTAAAGATATCTGTGAATCCTCTTGTTGTTGAGTTGTGCCTTGCCCTGCCTGGCCCTGCCTGGCCTTGCCTTGTGACGGTGAGTCCCATCTCAGGGCTCCGAGGGGCTTGGCAACATTCCTGGGAGAGGGAAAAGCCCGTCTGAGCAGCGAGGGTCTGCTTTGAGTTACAGACGAGAGGTTTCTGGGTTCGCCGTCGGAGTTGGGTTACAGATGCAGACCACTTCCAGCGATCGGGTAGGGCTGTGCGATTAATCGATTTTAAATCTAAATCGGATTTATTATTCAAGACGATGTTAAAAAAAGGAAAATCGGAAAATCGGTTTTCCTTTTTTGCAGCTGGCTGCATTACAGACAGAGCTCGTCTAGTCATCTTTGTTTGGTCAAGAAAATTGTAAATGTTGTCACTTTACTAAACTCAAGGAGGATTTACAGTATCTTTCAATTGCACTTCATTCCCAATAAGGAAATGTGTTTGCTATTCTTCTTTAAAAATAAAGATAAAATATTTGAAACAATTTATTCCATTGTCTTTTGTAGTTTTACCAAAAAAATCAAAATCGAAAATCGGGCTTTCAGAGAAAAAAATCGGGATTTTATTTTTGTCCAAAATCGCCCAGCCCTACGATCGGGGTTTACTTACCTCCGCCGACTGGTTCAGACCGCCAAAGGTGCCCTCTCTTAACCAGGGCTGGGGATCGATTCAAATGTCAAAATTCGATTCTTAAGATTCAGAATTGATTATCACGATTTGATTCGATTCTGATATTGAGTTGGGTTAGTGTTATTAAGGGCCAGTCCCAATCCCCCCCTAGTCCTACTTTTCAGCCCTACCCCTAAATTTTGCGCGTTCTCGTGAGGGTAGTGGTGTCCCAATTCCTCTTTGCATGTAGGGGTAGTGGACATAACGAGGGCTAGTGAGTATGAATCTAGCCCTTCACAGTGAGGGATTTCAGATGCTGACTTGCTGACCGAGGGCCAGAAAAATTTCCCAGAATGCTTTACGTCATTATTTGCGGACTGAATCAAACGAAAACACATGGCGGACATTTCTCATTGTTTAGTGAATAAAATCAATATTTTGAGTTAGTTTCTGCATAAAAATACATTTTGATTACATTTCTAGTGAGAAATATATACTTTCGTCTCTATACGTCTATATACTTTCATAATATTCACTCAGTGAATGTACATAATCACTCGCTTGCTCATTGTTGCGTTGTATCTTCAGATCTCGCCAGAATAAAGGCTGATTTATGGTTCTGCGTTACACCAACGCAGAGCCTACGGCGTAAGTTACGCGGCGATGCGCGGCGTACGGTGCGCTTCGCCGCGTAACCTACGCCGTAGGCTCTGCGTCGATTTAACGTGGAACCATAAATCGCCGGCGGCTCTTCTCATCCCCGAAAACATCAGATCAAATTTCTTAACAGGCGTTATTTGGATAAACTGAGCCCAGGTTGGGGATCTTAACGGTTACTTTTACGCCTGAAAAAATATTAAAACTTAATAAAGTGGCATATTAACAGCGCTACAGCGGAAATTAAAACAGCTTTTGGCTCTGGGATTCCTGATATGGTGTGACGTATGTGCAAACTTAACTACGCAGTCGCTTACGTACCCGAACCTAAACCACGCAGTGACGTAGCAAGTGGTGTCCCAATCCCTAGGGAAGATTACAAGAGCCCTAAGGTTTGTGGCTTCATTTTGAGGTCTAGTGGTAGTGAGTGAGGGCTAGTGGTAGTGAGTGAGGGCTAGTGGTAGTGAGTGAGGGCTAGTGGTAGTGAGTAGGGGTGTGTATTGGGATTGGCCCTATAACTGTTTTTTGAGCTGTTGCATGAATTATATAACTGTGTAGTTATGCAACATATTAATACTAGTATTATATTGAGATTCAACAGCAAGTATTGGCAGATAATGATGCTGTAAGGACCAATCAGCTCCCAGAATGCTGATAGAACTGCTTTCAGAAACATCGTGTGGCAGAATTACCAAACAGATCCAGGGAGGAAACAGAGACGGATGAAATCAGTTTTATTTTTTACCACATTCCGTTTTTTGAGAATTTGGTTTTTAGCATTTTATGCAATGTAACCCCAAAATAGTATATAAAGTAATGAAGTATAGACAATTTATGCATAACTGAAAACTTTTTTCATACCTTTAAACATATTTAAAGGCAAAAACATGGCACTAGTTATTATCATGTCCAACAACATTCCTTTTTTGGGCATAAACAAAAAAATACCAAAAGTTGTAATGTGATGATGAAAAAAAAAAAGATCTTTAGACATACGAATTGATTTTGAGGAATTAATGAGAATCGATTTAGAATTGGAAAAATCTATTTTTTTTTATTTATTTTTTTTCCAACACAGGCCTACTTTTAACCCAGAACTCCACATATCATATAAATCTTTTATGCTGCAGTTCTGGATATTTTTGAAGCCCTGGTTATTTTTCCTGCAGGGTGGAAAACCTTAAATGTCTGTGTTGATGTAAAAAAACAATTTATTATCCTCTCAGGTTTTTCGGACTCTGTGGTTCTGTTTGGTGCAACTTTATGTCGCTGGATGTCTAATTTTCGACCGGGTCTCAGCTCCAGCCAGACGTGGATCCTTTCAGTCTTGTTTTCTTTCTTCAGTTTTACGTCGCACACTTGACAGAAAAGGATTCGAGCGCACAGGTGGTAAACAAGTCCCCGAGCAGGTGACTTCATTCTGCTCAGCTGGTTCCCGTGGCAACGGGGATGAAGTCAGCCGCCCCTGGAGAGCGGAGGTGGTCCGGGGCTTTGTTGTTTTCCACTTGACAAACCTTTGAGTGTTCGGCAGCTGTGAGGGAAAAGCAGCTGATGGCTTCAGATTGTGCAGAGGCTGCACACGGCGATGCTGCACGATTATGGAGGAGGAGGAGAGAGGAGAGCAAGGAGCAGGTCAAACACCAGAAAATCATGAAGGTGCATGATGTCTGGCTGGTTGATAAAATCTGAATCATATTCCATCAAGCAAACAGTTTGAAGAAAGCTTAAAGTCACATAAATCCACATTTTTCTGCTTATATTTGCATCTCCTGTGTTTTCTGTGGTTTTCAGCATCAAATCTCTGCCTCAAATATAGTATCTATTTGGTCAGGTAGTACTGGTAGTTTTCCTGCTCAAGATAGGCAGACCTTTTAAAAGGGTATTTCTTGCCTTCGTTGGTCAAAGTAACACAAATCATAAGTTGTGGCTCCTTATGTCTCACACGGATTTTGTGTCTCTGCATCTTCAGGCCCAAACCCCCTCCGCCTGAAGGAGCCAAGTCCAACCCGTCCAAACGCCACCGCGACCGCCTCAATGGCGAGCTGGACAAGCTCACCAGCCTGCTGCCCTTCACCGACGAGGTCCGGAACCGGCTGGACAAGCTGTCGGTGCTCCGCCTCAGCGTGGGATACCTGAAGGTGAAGAGCTTCTTCAACGGTGAGTCTGAGTGGAAAACGTCGTATTACGTGGCTCTCCAGCTTGTTCAATTTTGCCGTGCAGACGGCACTTCCTGATCGGCGAATCAAACACGCAGCTGAATGTTTACATCTCCGGGTTTTGCTCTCCTTTGTCTCGCAAGCATATCAGGACAGGAAGCCTTTTACACCGATACGGCCGAGGAAGAGATGATGAGGAGAGCAGCACTAGTTATAAATACACTTTGAAGTGACACAGATAAGAGTTCCAGCTCATATGTGACCAAAATAGTTGCAGGCTCAGCCCTTGAATGATGATAACTTGCAGTACATGAAGCAACACTTCAGTGTAGGGCGTTAATGTGTGAAAATCAAATGCATAGATAAACAGATAGCTGCCTCGTCAACACAGCTCATCCTCCTTTATGTGCTGACTTCATGTAAATTAGCATCTTAATCGTCATCTCAGGCAGTAAAGCTTGATCAGGAAACCGAGAGCATCTGTTCAATAACACTTGGTGGGTCCACAGAAGAAAGTATATAATCTTAATAAAAACTTGATAATTACACAATCTGTCCCGCTTGTTCTCAGGGGTAGACGTCGTAATTATCGGTGCTTCTGTTCTGTTTGCGTTGTGTTGGCCATTAATGAGAGCAGGATGTGAGCGCAGCTGCTGGATGAAGAAGTCGGGTGAATGAAAAGATGAAGAGTTTAACGTGGATGATAACTGTCCGCTGGCTTCCTGTGTGGATGCTTCGCCGAAACGCTCTCAGAGCTATCAGACACGCCGTGGATTAAAAGATCAAATGTCAGCAGTGGTTTTTTTGAGTCTTAAACAGGATTCCAGTCAGAGCTGGAGGTTGGCGGTGTCATCAAAGACAACCGCCTCCTCTCCATCCTGACTGGAAACAACAGCCCGTCTTAAAAAGCGGAGGGCGAACTTAAGAACTGCTGCATCCTGTGACTGAGTCGCTTAAACACTCGCATAAAGCCGGTGAACTCAGGCGGCAGGGAAGCGATGCCTTGCTGGAGGAAACGCCAGGAGAAGCGATGCCCCCTCACCTCTTTGGAAAGACGAATGTTTCTCCCAGGACTCAGATTATTTTTTATGAAAGTGAATTCTGCTCTATTTCTGTCATCAGGGGGTTATTTGAGTTTCCAGCACACTTCCTCACTTTGTCCTGTCCCGCTTTTGTGAAAAATGCAGCGATTAGATCCAGACTGTCCGACAAATGCGGGTTCCTATTTACAGTAAAGAGGGGGGGGGCAGTCGCCTCCGAGAGGCCAAATCAGCGCAGGATGTGGAAGTTTGGCCTGATGGACTTCCTGTATGTTGGGGGGGGGGGTGTCTTTCTCACTAATGGGAGTGAAGTGAAACAAGAGGAGGCGAGCAGGAGCACAAACCTTCACACAGGTTTAAACAAACCAGAGGAAACCGAGCCAGACGTTTGAGTAACTCTTCAGGACAGTCGGCTGACACCGTCTACGAGTTATCGCCGCCCAAAGGAGCAGAAACGACGATCAGAGGGTGGGGGGGTTGATTTATCACCTCCCAGCAGAACAATGTCTTCAGTGTTGGTTGCTGGTAGTTTTTTATTCTGAAAAACAGCTCAAGCCTGAAACCTCAGCTGCTGGCACATGATCACTGATTCACAGGCATTGACTAACAGCCCCATCAGCCCCCTGCAGACACGTCCTGGTCCGTCTGAAGCAGTTAGAGCACGTACTGCCCCGTTAACGCCACTGTGAAGTTCGCAGGGGCGCATGGTGAAGGAAACACAGCAGAGCCCGTTGCTTCGGACTCATCAATTATTAGGCAGGGTGTCGCTTGGTGTCCGCTGAACGAATGCGTTCGGAGGTGTCTGGTTACTCTCAAACCATGCTGTTGGCGCGGGGGAACGGATGTGGCTCCAGCAGCTCTGCTCCGGGCTCTTATTTTGAAGGATCGGAGAGGAGAACATGATTCAGATCCAGTCGCTCTCATGAACTTGTTGTCACTTGCGGTGCTAGAAGGTGGTCAGCTTTGCTGATCTGTTGATGATGTTTCCTGGCTACTTACTTATACGGTCAGCTTTTAAAATACTTAAAAGTCCTTTTTTTATGGTCAAATAAAAGGAGACGCAGAAGTCAGGAAATTGTGAAAAGTGGACAAGATTAAAGGAGAAAGCCAAATTATAGCAAAAACAATTAAATTGAAGACATCAACCATCCAAAAGCGCCCGTAAAATAGAATTACAAGCTGATTTTAAAGGACTCTGCTTCAGGACGGCTGCACACGTTTGGATTTGTGTCCTCTTGTGACTCTGCTGCAGCTTTTTTCTGAATCTGCTCCTTGATACTCGGCTAAGTGGATGTGATTGTCCAAATGCAAAGTCTTTTCCTGCATGTCAGAAAGCATTGAAAGTGGACACTTCCTGTCATCCTCTCCAGGCCCCCCTGAACATCCCTGGACCTCAGTTTGGAAATGTTTTAAAACCATACAGAGACCAGAACAGCGAGGCAGCGAGCAGCTTTGATAATTTAGCCGTTGAGCACACGCTAAACCTCGGTATCTGGTAAAATAAGCACATTTTCCATGCAGCTCCAACAATGGTGTAAACAGTGTGACGAATGGTGGCTGAGACATAAAGCTCTGCTTTGTGTGAAGCCGTCCGCAGGCCGCTGTGTGTGGCCTCCACGCAGGCCGGACGCTGGCGGCAACAGCAGCGCCGCCGTTAAGTCCTGACTAACTCAGACGAGGCTCAAAGCTCCACAACAGAGATCATCTTCTTCCACTCATGTAAACACAAGATATCGTTGCAGCGAGTGTAGAAGAAGCTTTTGAGTCCAACCCACTCGCTGAAACTGAAGCGCTGCAGACGGGCTTTGATTGACATCGCTGATTTACTCAGATTTTCAGACTTAAAGTGGGGAAAAAAGATAGTTTTAAGACAATTTTAATGTGAAATCTTGCAACATCGGGATGGTGGATGCTGTGCAGTAGATACATATTTACGCACCTTTTTAACGAGAAGCAGGTAGGCTAGGTGAAGGCGCTGTCCATGGTCCTACTACACAACCACGTACGTCGCAGTTTATATTTTTCTCTCTGTGTAATTCCACCACCAGCCGCAAGGGGGCAGTTCTGAGCTTACTCCTGTTTTATTCACGTCGTATATGCGCCACGTAAATAGCAACGGAGCAAATAAAGAATATATCGTGTGAACTCGAGCTGACAAATGTTGAGGAAAAAATAGTTTTCATATTTGCACCCCACTTGAAAGTGACGAAGTTTTAGCGTCAAAGATGAAAAAGGAACTTGAGTTGGCTCATGTTGACTCGTAGCTGCGTTTCTGGTCAGGTGCATGCCGGGGCTCTCCGCCACGGCGGTCAAACGGCATTAGTTTGACACTTAAAACACCTGTTCGCCTGCTGCTTCCTGGAATGATATTGGACTCATTTCATAAAACCGAGATATTGATTAGTATCTTGTTTGTCTTTTCGGTGTTTGGAGTCTTGAAGATCTTTTATTTTATAAATCCATTTGTTTTGAACAAAACAAACCAAACTCAATATCTCCAGATGGATTTTGTTAGAAATCAGGAGCATCCTCATGAGAGAACGGATATAAAAGTATAAAAGCGTGCTTTTCATGAGAACTTTCAGGAAAGTTTGTCCTGGTTCATTACCCAGCATGCATCTCAGTGAACAAAAGTGACCCCGAGTGTCAAGGCTCCTGGGAAGGCCATCACTGCTGTCTCAGAAAGAGAAGGTCTGTGTCCATCTCCCAGACTAGTCCTTGAGGTCCTTGCAGCCAGACGGGTCAGAGGGGCTTCTGGGAAACACCCAAAGGTTGGTGCTCACAACGACGGCATTGTTGGCCGTCTCTGAGGCAGACCTCCCTCATGTTCAGACAGGGCTCCGGTTTTATCCTCGCTGTCTCCGTCTGTGTCTGGCTGTCTTTTCTTCCTTTGTCTCTTCCCTCTCTTCTTCATCTTCCCCCTCTTTCAACCACACGGGCTATTTTTAACTTTCGCCATGTTAGAACTCTTTCAGCGTGTTTCATATCTGTAACCGTACAGTATCTGACATCTGTTTTTACCGCTCTCGCTTCAATTGTTCATGGGATGCAGAAGCACGTCTACCACACCCGTAAACAGACCACTGAATTGCCATAGGGAAGGAGGCGGAGCCTCCCCGAACCCAACTTCATGTTTGAAATGCCACAAAGATTTCCACAAATATATATGCAAAACCAGGAAAAGGGGGAAAATGTCACTGTAGTAAAAAAAAACAACCCAAACATAAAAACAATCCAAACATGCAGAACAAACACAGATAAAAAGAAAAAAGAGATGAATAAACCACAACACAACAACTGTGAAAGATTCAAAACGATCCCCGACAACAGATGAGAAGCCACAAAGAGATGCCTCATATCTTTAAACATCAACTAACAACATGAAAAAGACGTTTAATGTTAAAAACAACAACATGATAAAGACCGAAAACCTAAAATAACAAGACACAAAGACACGGAGCAGCAGCGGAGACACAGGCCCTCCACAATCGAGTGGCAAACTCTCCAAAAAGAGATGTGAAAACCTTAAAAACTAAGGATCACAGGACTGAAAATGATATAAACAAACTAAATGTCCTCAAACATTTCCTCTTGTGTCGGTGTATGAAAAGCGAGACCTGCATATCCAGAGGTGATCTGGAGACGAGGGGCTGTGACGAAGTCCTTCTGTGCTTGTGAGAATCTGCAGAGACGAGTCTCAGCTCCTGGGTTTGACGTCTTCGTCGTGACGCTGACGGGGCCCCAGCCGAGGAGCTTTCTGGCCCCGTAAACTTGTAATTTGTGGTCTTTTAATAGCTCGGCTGAACTTCCCTTCTTCGCTGTGCCTTCGCAAAGCACCAGCACACATTCCTGTGTACGCACACTTGCTCTTTTCTTTGTTGTACATTCAGCTTTCTTTCCTCTGAACTCCCACACACCCTTCCTCGCTCTCCACGGGTTTTCCAGATGTCTCTTTGGTGAAAACGTTCCTGGGCAGATTGATGCCGCTGGACAGCAGCGGGTTGGCCGGAGGAAACCCTCCACTCACTAATAAAACAACATACAAACCAAACAATGATGGAGAGTGGGTTCCACCCTGCTCTTTGACTGACAGGGCGACCAGCGATGTATGCTGGTGTGTAAATCAGGATGTGTGCGACTGGCTGCAGCAGATGCTGCTGATCCGAGCAACTGAATGTAACTGCTGCCAGGAAACAGATGCTGGTCTGGCTGACTTCGGGTGGGGGGGCAGCCTGTATCCTGGGGCCAAACCAGGACAGGTGAAGCTTTTTGTTTCACATCACAAAGCGGGAAAAGTCCCAATTATTCCTGCAGGATTTGGGACTTTCACAGTTCAGAGGTCAGAGGAGAATAATAAAGTTTAATAATGAAAATATGGACTTTTCATGTAAGAAATGCTGGCTGGACTTATTAAATTACGAGTGTTACTTTTTCGTTAACCTTTAAATAAGTCACATTTTGTGAAGTTAAATAGAAAAATGCAACAGAAGCATCACTAAGTGATTTGTTGCATTACTTTGTTGCTAAGAGACGCCGATTCTCAGAGGTGTTTATGTGTTTTCAGAGTTCACGTCTTTGTCGTTCAGCCTTTTGTTTGCCGCAGAAAGAACTTTATCCAGCGTGTCTATTGTTCGGCGCAGAAAGAGGAAGAGGATTAAGAAAACAGAGAGAGAACTGGTTTGAGTCAGAGCTTGCACATCAATATTTGTGCTGGCAGGAGCAACAAAGTCCAGCGAGGAGACCTTTAAGAACGCAGCAGTGAACCGGTTCTGTTCGAGGAAAGAGAAGGACGGCAGATGGAGGGAAAATGACTCATTCCTGCAAATTCTTGGAAAGATCCGTCATGTACGGTTGTGTTCATTTTAGAATTTCAGTTGTGGATTGAATCCTGGAAAGTTCCTGCATTAACCCCCGTTAGTGTTCCTGGTGATAGCATCGAACCTGCAGACCCTCTGCCTGGAGGTCTGCAGCCAAAACAGCACGCCTGTGTGTGTGTGTGTGTGTGTGCGCGCGCGTGTGCGTGCGTGTGTGTGTGCGCGCGTGTGCGTGTGCGCGCGTGTGTGATGCAGCACAAACATGCAGGTACTCAGTCTGCAGCGCTGCCTGTACATCTGCTCTCCGGGCTCCACTGAGCTGCTTTTCTGCAGCTTCGTGGTGAAACCTCTGCAGTGGTTGGATCTGATTTTACTTAAGTATCGGCGGCTGAGGTCCCCGGCCTACGTTCAGGTTCCTGTGGGGGGTCAGGAGGTGGATCAGGTCTCATGAACCCGACCGTTAACAAGCAAGGAGGCTTCAGCAGCCGGTGGAGGTAAAGTTTGACCCCCACCGTTACCATCCCAGTTTCATTAGGACTAATGCACTAATTACATTTTATTTTCTAAAGTCACGTAAACACACTGTCTGAGGTGGTGAAGCGAGCCCAAACCAGGGTACTCCCCCCACCATGCTTCGCCGTGCCTGTGGCTTCCCGAGGCCTTCAGGTGCTCGGTAATGTTTTTTATTGGAGAGCTGCAGCGTCGTCCTCCGTATCCTGCCGGCGAGGCTCCAATAGGGTGTTTTTAATGATCACCTTTTATTAACGCAGAGATGGGACACGCGAGCCGTCTGCATGGCGCCTGTGTGGCGCTCGCCGACCTGCTGGAGCACGTTGGCTGTTGCATTTGTCCAGGAAACGACAGGATCTGCAAACTTAAAAACATGAGAAGCCTGGTCAGCTCAGTTATTGTTGAACATCAGAATATCAGGCGTTGATGAAAGACATTTCTGCGTCTGTCCTCGTCGTCCGTACCCAGACATCGCTAATCGATCACTTACTTCCCCGCGCTCCCATCAGTGACATCACTGTTGTTCCTCTGCCAGGAGACCAATCAGACGACTCTTTCATGTCTCTGCCGGTCGTCGCTGACTCACTTTATCACCCAGAATGCCCTGCTCCAAGCTCATGCAGTTTTATGTGAATATTTTTGCAATTAAACAAACGTTGGTGTGTAAATTCAGATCGCAGCGTTGTCTGAAACCATTTTGAAGGAAACGAGCACAGACCACAGAAAACCTCGGCCGCCACGCTGTTCCCCTGGTGAAGCAGAGCAGAGTAAAGCCGAGTGATGCGTATAAACAACGTCCTCTGGACTGAGCTCCACGTGCCTGTCAGTTAATCAGGAGAAACCTGTAAATCAAGTTGACTAATCTTTCCTGTGTGTCTAACAGGAAGTAATGTTTGTCAGAGGAAGTTAGAGTGGGAGGAAGCGCCGGGGGCGAAGTCGCGGTGCAGAGAAAGGTGTCTGCTAACCTCTGCTCCAGCCCCCGGGGGGGGGCAAACCTGCCCTGGGGGGCCGAACCCGCCCCAGGGGGAGGGGGGGGGGGGGCTGGGTCCGTCCAGATCTGACCAGAATAGAGAGCAAAGGTCAGGCTCACAGAGTTAAACAGCAAGAACGTTGAGCTCCACCACAGCAGCTGATGTTAATCTGCCGCCTGAACGAGCCGCGGCCGTGAGTCGCTTGAGCCAAACGCAGCAGACAGGTGTCCAGCTGACCCACAGAGGAGCCCCGCCCCTTAAATATTTCACTTTTTCACGTGGAGAGTTACTTTCATCTCTGCAGCTGTCTGAGGTTGAACACGTAGCCTGGACCAGGACTTCCTGTGGACATTCACAGTTTCAAATGGGAAGCAGGCTTTATAAGAAATTTGAAATAATGGAATAAAAGAGGGATCTGACTGCTGGTGGTTACGGTCAACAGAGATGATGCTCAGGCGGCTTGCGACTTGTTCTTATCGTACTTGTGCCTCATTTGTTTCCTTGCAGACAGAATCTACACCGTGCACAAGTTTGCTTTTATTTCGGGGGCTGTACCGCATGAGGTTTTGTGTGAGTGTTTATTTGGGTGTGATGTGAGATGAATGTTACTTGCAGTTATATTAAGCTCGGCAGCTGCTGCGGACCAGAACCAGATATTTGAGGCTGTTAATTGGTCGGGATTCCTCGCTGCATTCCCCGCCGACGAGGGGGTGTTGGTCAGCTGCTGGAGGTCACCTCTGCTGAGATGGTCTCCACACCAGCCGGGAGCTGCTTGGACCTGCTGGGGAGGACCGATGCTCGGCCGGGAGCGGGGGTTCACGCCTCGGGGCGACATTCCCTCCGAGTGTGCAGCTGCTGCTGAGGTTTGGGGCTCGTCTGGAGCTGCTGCCGCCGCTGCTGCCGCCGCTGCTGCCGCCGCTGCTGCCGCCGCTGCTGCCGCCGCTGCTGCCGCCGCTGCTGCCGCCGCTGCTGCCGCCGCTGCTGCCGCCGCTGCTGCCGCCGCTGCTGCTGCTGCTGCTGATTTAATGACAGGGAATCCAGCTCGGTTAGATTTTTATGGTGGAAAATTACTGGCAGCGTCTGGGCCCCGCCCCACTCCTCGTGAATGAGAGTTTACATAGGCGGCGAGGCAAGTATGTGTGGCTCATTAAGAAAACGGGAAGCTGCCAGAAAGCCGAGCTGCAGCAGCGACTCGGGCCGTTCAGCTCAACCTGATATCTCAAGCTCATCTTACATGACACACTGGTCCGACAAAATTCACGCGTCAGAACCCACTCATGAATCCACCAGTTCACCGGCCCCAGCGGCTCCTCGTGTGGCGTCACTCCTGGAAGCGGCCCAGCGCTGAGAAGCTGCACTCGTCTAATCAGCACTCTGCATCTGCCGTTGTCTCTCTGTAGCCGTGCATGAAAGAGCCCCCCCCTCCCGGGCCATGCCTGCGCTTGTTCCTGGGAATATTTGTAATCTCTGAAATCAAAGCTGTGTCATTGATAGGGATAGACAGCATTATTTGCCTTTTTTTCCTCTTTTCTTTCTTTGTATTGTTTTTCTGCCTCTTACAAAACCCATCGTCATGAAAGTGAAATAATACAGAGAAATAAC